>NC_090827.1:105693199-105994074 GCF_028021215.1 Eschrichtius robustus | reverse complement strand
CATTAAATAGCTATCCACTTAGGTTCCAATTTTAGCCTTTATAATGGGTTCGCTGAAAAACAATAACACACCAAAATTCTTATTCAAGCAATTTTTCTATAGCAACAAGGCTTTTTTTTTTTTTTTAATTACTTATGTATTTTGGTTTCGTTTTTAAGAGTCAGGTAATTCCCAAAGAGATTTGTATGTTTCCATTGAATTTTTTAAAGTAATGAGTTTCCATCTTATAAATGAGAGATAGGATGGAAGGTTAATTTTTCAGTGGAAGAAGTTATAGGAACCAATAGACCACGTTTGTATTTCATTCAGGCAGACAATTTGCTGCATTTGCTCAGTGGGAGCCCAGTGGTTACTTCCATCAGTGGTCAATTAGCAGGGGACCAAATTTCAGTATGTTCTGAGATGTAGACTGCTATTTAAATATTTCACCCATTTTACAACTAATCTTCAAAACCATGGCAGCTGGTCAGTGAGGTAGACATTGGGATCTCATGGTCCCTACCATTCTGTATGTTCTGTGGGGCCACCTGGTAGACAGGAAACAACTAGGTGCCTTTTTGGTCTTCAGATGCCATAGTAGATAATCTTACATTAAAATATTCCATTTTTAAGAAGGCCTATAAAAGAAAGAAATTAATAGAGATTATGAAGTTAGCAAAATTCATGTAATATATGAATAAACTTTGTGTAGGTCATAGCACACAGTTAGAATCTTTGAGAAACATCACCCAAAGCTTCATGTAGGAAACCTGAACAAGTTACTACATAGAGAGCCGTAGGCCATCTGTAGGAATGAGCACATGTTGAAGTAGCTATCCCATCACCATGCCGTCATTTTCTCTGAACAATGGTGCCATTCAGGAAATGAAAGTTTGGTTTGATAGTTTTTAAAAAGATTATATTACCTTAATAAGCCTCATCTTGTTTGAGGGAGTGTGGTAGATAAACTCCAGCCTAACAACCAGGATCCTCACCTTCTGATGTTCTGCCCTTCTTTGGTCCCTTCACCTTGACGGTGGGCATGACCTGTGACTTATCTCTAACGAAGAGAACACAGCAAAGGTGGCAGGATGCATGTAATTAGGTGTATATGATATTCACATAACATTGTAGAACCTGTCTTCTTGGAGCCCCTTTCTATTTTGCTGGATTTGAAGAAGCAAGTGGCCATTTTGGGAAACCTTATGTGTCAAGGAACTGTGTGCAGGTTCTAGAGCTAGGGCTGCCTCTTGTTGACAGCCGGCAAGAACCTGGAGCCCACAGTCCTATACTTCAAAGAACTGAATTCTGTCAATGTTCTGAGTGAACTTAGAAGTGCATCTTTCCCCAGTCAAACTTCAGATTAGACAACAGCCGTGGCCAATATCTTGATTGCAATATTATAGAGAACATAGCTAAACTATGACAGGAGTCCTGATTCATAGAAACTGTGATATAATAAAGAAGAATCATGCAGTGTCCAGTATCTGTTTGTTTTTTAATAAAAATAAATAAATAAAATCTATAAATTTGTAACACATACCTCAGCTACTCAGGAATGTTCTTTCAAATCTGCATTTTGCTCTTTTGGCTAAGGTTTTTTTGAGTTCCTATACTATATCAAGTATTTCTTCAGTATTTTAAATATATTTGCTTTAAGCCAAGACATTTTTACAAAGGTTTGCATTCTTCATTTACTAATGAAATTAAACATCAAGAAGGCTGTTATTTTCCAAAGTTCATTCAACTGGAAATCCAGGCTTGCAAAACTCCAGAACCCGTTCTCTAAACATTATGATGTATCTCTCAACCAAAATGTCATTACAAATAACTCTTGTGTGAAAGATATCATGCTGTTAATTTTGATAAATTTTCTCAGTCCTCAAAATTCTAAGTGTAATCCTCTTTACAAAGCAGGAAACCGACTTACAGTGTTTTAGTAATGCCACACTAAAGTAAGTGGTCTACCTAGGAATCAAACTTACGTCTTCTATTCCACATTTACACCATGTCTACTGTACCATTTTATATCCCATACTGAAAAGAGTTTTGTATTTTGTGGCAGTGTTTTGGCGTCCCCCCATCATAAAGACTTATGTAAATGGGCAATCAGGTGAGTGGTATGCAGGGCTAAATTTGTTGGTTGCACTAGAAAAATCAGGCCACCCATTGAGATATGAGATAATTCATTTGATACCCATTTAGTCAGTTCCAAGTGTTTTGTAAAACAAAACAAAACAAAAACAAATACAAACAAAAGCAACAATAACCTAGAAAATCAGAAACGTGACCATCTGCACTGGTAGATTTATTGAATGGAAATTAATAATGATGGTTCACATAACTCTAAGGGTTAAAACATGGAGCACTTCCAATTTCAACATATTCTCTCCAGCTAGTTCTGGGTAACACTGGTGAGGCCAGATGTACTTACTATCAGGACAATACGAGACACACAGATACACACACAGACAGTCAAATGCAGATGACATCTTCTAAATTTTTATAATGACCACCGCTGATGCCATAAAAATGTAAAAAAACACTAAAACGTGGGAATGTGCATGGATATTAAAAAGAATGAAATAAATAATTCAAATTCTTAAAAATTAAGACACGTAAATCTTAAATATTAAATGTGTTTATTTTTTGTTTGTATGTATTATAGAACAAATAAATGCAACTTTAAAAGATGACTCATTTCATAAATTACATAAAACAGAAAATTGAAGTCATTAAGTAAGCTAGCAATGGCAAAAAAGAAAAGTACTTTCATTGCAACCAACATTTGCTGAGTTTTCACTATGCTTGCAGCAGAATGCAAGGCATACTGTGGAATGCAGAACAGTATGAGCCACAGTTCTCCTCCCTAAAGATAGTACAACCTAGTTGAGAAGACAATACCAACATTTACAAGACAGAATTGATCTGTACAAAACAGGGATTTTTTTCAGCAATGAGTTTCACGGAATTGATCGTAAGCCCAATAAGAATTCAGAGAATGGCCCTTCAGCAGGGCTTCCTGTTCTCTGTCTTGACAAGGAAGATTTTAAGAAGATGAATGAATTAATGTTTTGAAAGATGAGTAAAAATTGTCTGGAAAGAGATGCCAAAAAAGAAGTCAAGTTGAGGTATATGAAGGAAGCCAAGAGGACAGAGACTGACAGGAAGAGTATGGCTTTTTATTTTTTTAAACAGAGAATAAAGAAAATAGATGAGTAAAAGTCTGATTAAGAAGAACTAGATGATACCAAGGGGAAAAGGCGGGGGTGGTGGGACAGATTGGGAAATTGGGATTGACACATATACACTACTGATACTATGTATAAAATAGATAACTGATGAAAGCATACTGTATAGCACAGGGAACTGTACTTAATGAACTGTGGTGACCTAAATGGGAAGGAAATCCCAAAAAGAGGGGACATATGTATATGTATAGCTGATTCATTTTGCTGTACAGTAGAAACTAACACCACACTGTAAAGCAACTATATGCCAATAAAAATTAATTGAAAAAAATAATAAGGACTAGAAAGACAGGAGAGGAGGCCAGCCAGAAAGAGTCAGTCAAGGGAGACTCTTTGAGCAAGGAAGTGACCTGATAAAGTTGGTTTTGAATAAGTTGATGGAGAGACTGGAGCTAGAAAAGTGAGCTAGGAGATGATTGAAAATATGTCATGAGGTAGGAAGCTAAGCTAAGCTAAAGTGTTGGTTCAGGGGATGGAGATGATTTATTTAAGTACAGGACTTACATGAAGAAAAAGCTAAGAATTGTCAGTGTATTATATCTTCAGAAATAATATACATTGAACATTAGTTACTCCTGGGACTAATTAATAACAAAACAAAATAGATATCCAGTGACAGTAAAAAAGAAAAGTTGTGCACCTGTGTGTATATTTAACCAGCAATTCACTCAACCTAAGGAATCAGGTTTTTATATTACATGAATGAGAGAAATGAGAGAAAAAAGAAAGGCACCTCAATAGAAATTCCTAAGTAGTTTGATGAATGAAAGATTTGAATTATACACCAAAAAGGAGCAAAATCAAAGTGCTAGTTTCTGGTTCAGTGGAATGAGTTGCAGTTTCTAGTTTAGTCCTTTGCCCACTCATATCCTTATTACAGGGAAGAAGAAAAATTTTCCCTTTCTTCACCTACTTAATTCAGTTGGCTTATAAGATTAGCTCACATTTTAACCACTTACCCTGTGTGCAGGTTGAAGCAAGCACACCTCTTCTGTATCCCACTATACTACTCATTGCTCCTATCACAACACTTTTCACATTTTATTATAATTTTGTATTTACTGACCATCTCTTCATTAGATGGTGAGCTTCCTTTTCTTTTAAAATTCAGAACAGAATTACAAAAAATCAAGAAAAATAAAGCCAAAACACAGTGCTGAATAAATGACTAAATGACAAAGGCAACGTCTGAACTTAGGACACCTATGTTTGATATTCACACAGGGTGGGAAGAAGGATAGTGGCACCTGAAAGGAGGACTGAGATGCAAGTAGAAATTGTGCACATTGAAAATGCTTAACTTGCAGATAATTCCCAGTCAAGTAAAGACCTGCATATACTCACATATGCAAAGTGAACGTATATTGGCCTTAAGTGTTTGGCTTCTTCCCAAATCTTTTGTGAAAACTCTGCTTTTGCAGTGGTCAGCAACAAAACTCAACCTGGTTTTTCTTTTCTCTGCTCATTCTATCACCATTTCCCTGATAAATGTCTTCCATGAAGACATCAAGGTCTGTGTGCCTTCTCCTCTGCCATCCCTCATTGGGAAATGGGATTTATGGAGATAGATTTCATGGGACATGACAACGTCTCAGGTCATGCCCTTTCCTTACTAAAAACTGAGAAAGAGCCTCCAGCTAAAATAAAATTACAATGTGTGAAACTAGTGAAATAAGACTCTCAGGTAAGTTGTGAGGTTAACTAAGAGTGTGAATTGTTCTTAAATTTGTAGTAAGTAGTTTGAAAAAAAGAGTCCTAAAGCCCAAATTTAACATTAGGTATCTCGTCTGCTGTGACTTCCCAGAATCAGTGTCTCTTCCTTCCTTGAAGTTCAAAGACTGCTGCCCTTCACATTTTGGAAGATGCAGTGCAGGAAGCTCAGCTACAAGCCTGGGGTGATGCCTGTGGAGTATCACTGTTTTATCAAAGCGACTTTGGAAAACTAACTTCTTTCAGTGGCTCCTGGGGAAAAACAGGTAATTGATTCTTTGGGGTGGCTGTTGTTTTAACTTGCTTCATTATTCTTGTTTTATAGTTTTGTGTGACATGTATACAGCAAGCAGGGAGCACAAAGAGATGGAAATGTGCACCGGGTTAACATGATTTATTTTCACTGGAATAAAATGACATTTCAAAAGCAGGGACACCGTATTATCTGCAGTTTTCCTTAAAAAACTCTTAACAATGTATAATGCTTATTTTGACCCTCAGTTCCTAGGTAAGGCTGCCATCACCCCAAACTGTGTGGCTTCAATAACAGGGCCTTATTCCTCGCTCTCAGTAGTGACTGTGGGTTTTATTGAACTCTGCAACTCATGCTTTCTCATTTCAAGTTTCAGGCTAAGGAATATACTGCTCCCCAGGAAGACACTGAAAATCACACAGCAGTTAATAGGTAGGAATAATGCTCTAATAGAGAAAGGGAGCAGATAATTGGGCACTTATCCACCGCATCTGTTTATATAATAATTATTTCTCTTGGTCCCCTTTCACTTCCCTTTCCCTTTCTCCTCCTCTTTTTCTCCCTCCTTTCCTACTCCTTTTTCTTCTGACAGCAGAATTACTGTAAAAACACTCTGTTTCAATATTGCTCAAATGTGAGTCATGTAAGGTACAATTTTACAGGAAAATTATACCTATGGACTTCTGCCATTGATTTACTTTTATCATAATGCTAACGTTTAAATACTCACACTATAAAACTAGTATAATTTTCTTGTGCTTATATCTCTTTTTCAAGCAGGAAAGAGAAACAAATTTATATATTAAATGCAAGAAGACTGCAAAATATTAAAATTTAACTTCAAAACATTAATTTATTGTGCCCAATGATACATTTGTACATAAACTACCTCACCGATGTCAAGTTAAATTGTGGAAAAAGTATTATCTGACCCAGCTCAGGGATAGTGTCGTAATAATGTTAATGCAGAAAATACCTATTTGCATTAATATGTATAAAAATGACATTAATGCATCTAATTTATCTTTGTATCCTCCAGACCTGCCAAGGTGCCTGGTTCACAGTAGATGTAAAGATATTATATGTCAAACTTTATTTACCAGCTCATGATATTCAGACCCCATATTTAACAAATGTTTAAGAAAATGATCCCTCAGCTGCTTATTTTAATGAGTGCCAGGCACCCTGTCAGGCATTAAGAATATGATGAAAAGAAAAACAGATTATTTCTTAGCCTGCAATGAATAAAAGAAATAAATAAAAAAAAAAACATTGTAAGTGTTAAAAAGTAGAATTATCTGTTGCTCAAGAATATCTAAAGGACAATTAATCTAGTCAGAAAGATCAGAAAGTAATGATTGAGCTAAGATATGAAGGAAAAGAAGAGTTAACTGTGCAGTGGAGGGGAGAGGAAGAAGGCATCTCAGGCAGGAAACAACAATTATGAAGGCATTGTGGTGGGAGGGAACACAGTGCATCAAATAAGGCCAGTGTGCTAGACCACAGGGAGAAAAGGGAGCACAGGGTGTAATATTGCTATGGAGATGCATTAAATGAGGTATCAAGTATTAGTACTCTAAAAGCTGTTATTCTAAGAAAAAAATAGAGGCTACTAATTTTTTTTTTTAGTTAGTAAAAATGTTGGTCATTTATTGATTGTGTGATTATATATCTACCCAAAAGAATTTACAATCTACTTGAACTTTCAGGTCTGCTTTAAATTCACTCAGCAATATTTTATAATTTTTCACATGAAATTTGTACATTTTAAAAATTTATTCCAAGATATTTGATTATCTTGTTACTATTATAAATATTTTAAGTTGATTTTCTAGATGCCCATGTTAGTAAACATTAATCTTGTAACTAAATGTTTTAAGCAGAGAAAAATGACCAATTATATATCACAAAAATAAGTGACATCAGATTATGGTCAAGTGAGAAGGTAGGAAAATCCTCTCATAAATTTGGAAAAAAAGTACAAAAATAAAAAATACAAACCCACACCCACACAAAATCACATAAAGCTCAAAATACCTTTGTAGTGATTTGGAAATTAATGAAACCAAAAGCGTAAAATATTATGAGAAGTATCTTTGCAGAACAAACAAACAAACAAAAAAATCCTGCTGACCTTAGAAGAGTGAACATCAGAAAAGTGGAAATCTGTGAAATTCTGGCCCAAGGCTGTTTCTTAACTCACTCACATCCTCGCAAGTTAGTAGACATGAAAGGTCTGCCAGAGCAGGGCAAGCCATATGGAATAGCAGCTTCTGCTGCCATCCAAAAGGGCTCCCTTATTTTGTAGTGCTGGTGATGCCCACTCTCAGTGGCAAGAAGGACCAATGGCTCTACTAGCCTGATTTGGTAGTTGTTATATATAAGAATATGTTTGAGGCTTGACTGAGGCTAGGACATTGGAGGACCTCAGCCAGCCACACACTCCTGACCAAATCTGAGGATGCTCACAAGAGCACAGAAAATTAAAAAGGGCTCAATAGAAAGTAAAATCTGGAGTATATATGAAACCAATCTGAATTTGAATGCACTTTTCTATACAGGCAAATACATGTCATATGCAGAGTATAAAAGTCTTATGGACTTGAAGTGGATGAGCATAACCTCAATTATTAGTTGATGACTAAGGTATGCAAACACTGGGAGACCTCTTAAAAATAATTTAAAAAACAATAATAAAAAAAGAACTGATCAAAGACATCAGTAGCTGCACACTGAAAGGGAGACAGACTTCATTACTTTAGTCCAATCAACCATTAAAGGAAAAATAAAAAATAAAAAATGAAAGTAAATAAACAAAAAATCCCCACCCACAATTATCATTCAGTAAAAGTCAGAATCAAAAGTTGCTACAACTAGTTTATCTAAAATGTTCTGTTTCAACAACAACAAAAAATTTGATATGCAAAGAAACAAGGAAGTATGACCTAAACCATGAAAAAACAGCCAATACAAACTATTTCTGAGGGATCTCAGGCATTTCATTTAGAAGACAAAGACTTCAAAACAACTATAAATATGAGCAAAGAGCTAAAGAAAAGCATATTTCAGGATTTAAAGGAAAGCATAACAACAATAAATCAAAGATATACATGCTAAAATTTATAAATTAAAATTAAGAACTAAGTTGAAATTTAATGGTAGAAAAGTACAATAACTGAAATTAAAATTTGTTAGTAGAACTCAACAGCAGATTGAATAACTAATGAAAATACTTTCTTCAAAGAAAAGCCCAGGCCCAGATGGCTACACTGGAAACTTCTATCAAATATTTAAAGAATAAATAATACCAGTCCTTCACAAACTCTTGCATAATTTAGACAAGGAGGACATACTACCCAACTCACTATGAATCCAGTGTTACCCTGATACCAAAGCAAGATAAAAACTTCATAAGAATATTACATAACAATATCCATGATGAATATACGGGCAAAAAGTCTGTAACAAGATATTAGCATACTGAGTCTAGCAATGAATAAATGGATTATACACTACGGTGAAGTGGGACTCATCTCAGGAATGCAAGGTTGGTTTAACAACCAAAAATCAATTAATATTATACCACAGTAGTAAAGGACATAAAGGACAAAAACCACATTATTATTTCAATAGATATAGAAAAAGCATTTTAAATATCACAACACCAATTCATGATAAAAACTCCCCCCAAAATTGGAATAGAAGAGCACTTAAGCTCAGTCTGTTAAAAGCCATCTCTGAAAATTGTGTAGGCAACATCAAAGTTAATGTTGAAAGACAATATGTTTTCCCTGATATTTGGAATAAGGTGAGAATGTCTAGTTTTGCCAATTCTACTCAACATTGTACTAGAAGTTCTAACTAGTGTGATAAGACAGTAACTAAGAGAGAAAGAGATAGAGGCATTCAAATTGGAAAGGGAATAGTAACGTTTCTTTATGATTTTAACATTCTATGAAGGAAACCTTAAGAAATTCATGGAGATAAGGATGGTTAATAGAAATATAAATAAGTTAAAAATTCTAGGATAGAAGATCAATATACAAAAATCAATTCTCTTTCTCTTCACTAGCAATGAAACACACAAAAAGGAAATTATGCAAGCAATTCTTATTTCAATAGCATCAAAAATAATAAAATGCTTCGTTATAATGGAAGAAAAAAATAATTGCAAGACTCACAAACTGAATATTACAAAACATGGATGAGGGAAAATAAGATGATCTAAAATAATGGAAAGATATTTCATTTTCATGGATTGGAAGACTCCATATCGTTAAATGATGATCCTCCCCCGATTGATCTATAAATTCCATGAAATCTCTTTTAAAATCCCAGTAGTCTTTTGAAGAAATTATTAAGTAGATTCTAAACTTTATACAGAAATTCAAAAAACCAAGAAATCCATCACACTTTTGAAAAAGAAGAAAGTTGGAGAATGTACAGTATCTGATTTCAAGGCAAAGTATAAAGCCATAGTAATCAACATAGTGTATTGGCACAAAGATAGATATATAGATTAATAGAACAAAATTATGGGTCTGAATGATGCTGAAACAATTGTAAATCCCTATGCAAAAAGAAGAATGAGAAAGAGGAGGAGGAGGAAGAGGAAGGGGACAAGAGGAACTTAAACCTTTAACTCACACCATAAGAAAAAATTAACTCAAAATTAATCAGATGTAAATGTAAGACCTAAAACTATAAAACTTCTAAAATGTAGGACAAAATATTTGTGACCTTAGGTTGGGCAGCAAATTCTAAAAAATGGCAATGAACATAAGAGAATAAAATGAGTAAATAGGACTTCACCAAAATTAAAAAGTTTGTGTTTCAAAAATACCATTTAGAAAATCCACAAACTAAAAAAAAATATTTATGTCTCATATCTGAAAAAGACTTGCATCCATAATATATAAAGAACCCTTTCAACTTATTATAAGTAGACCAACAACCCAAGTGAAATGGGCAAATTCTCTGAATAGACATTTCACTGAAAATTTCACTATCAAAAGCTGAAAAGCTCAAGAAAAGTTTTCCAACAGTATTAGCTATTAGATCACTGGACATTAAAACCACAATAATATTCACCAAATAGAATGACTGTAATCAAAAAGATATACAATACCAATATTGGCCAAAATGTTGAAAACTGAATTCTTCATACATTGCTGACTGAAATGTAAAATAATACAGCTACTTTGGAAAACCATTTGGCAATTTCTTAAAAAGTTAATGTTTCCATAAGACCAAGCTGTTTCAATTCTAATAATCTACCCAAGAGAAAAAAAAAACAAAAAACTGTGCCCCAAATGAAATGTACACAAATGTTCACAGCAGCATTATTCATAATAGCCAGGATTTGGAGACAATGCAAATTCCCACCAGCTGTTAAATAAATAAACAAGATGTGGTAATATCCATACTAAGCAATCAAGAAAAAGGAATGAACTACTGATACATACTATAATATAGTAGAAACTTAAACCATTATGAAAAGTGAAAGAAGCCAGACACAAAAGACTGCATATTGTATAATTGAATTTTTATAAAATGCTCAGGAAATGCAAATTATATAAAGATGGATAGCAGATCAGCTGATGAGTGGGACTGGTAGTGAGTTCAGGATTAAATGTAAACAGGTACGGAAGAGATTTTGGAGTTCATGAAAATGTTGTAAATTGTGATGATTATTAAAAACTCTATAAATTTGCTAACAATCATTGAATTGTACAATTACAATGGGGAAATTCTGTAGTATGGAATTATATCTTAATAAAGTCGTTGAAGAATGAATGGCTGTAGAAGAGAGACCTGTTTGGTGGGTGGTGAATAAGGAATTTGATACAGAGGATTAGTTAGGAACATATTGCACAAATACAGGTGAAAGAAGATTAAATGAAAGTGCCATGCATGCACCGATGCACAGAGTTAGAAATGGAAGTGACCCTAGAGATCTTTGTCTCCTCACACTACTGGATTTTAAATTAAAACTCAGTAAGAGTAAGTGAGTTTTCTATTTTCAAATAGCTTTATTGGAAGAACCAAAAGTAGATCTTAGGTCTGTTGAAATATTCAGCACTCATTATACTGTTCATTATTCAGGAGTTGGTAAAAACTCTGTTGAAATTGTTAAAAGCAAAGTTTTCTCTTTAAAAACATTATTGTTCACAATATGCTTTATTGGCACAAAAAAGCAAATGTTTTTGTATGAACTGTGTTAGAATGGGCTCTGAGTATGTATTAAGAAAGAAATAAAATAAAATAAAACCGGCTAAAGGTGTTATTCAGAACTTTAAAAAATGTGAATGCATTTTTTCCAAAGGAAACAATGAATACCAATTTGTCCAAAAAAATAAATAAATAAAACAAAACAAAACCATTAAATTGGGAAGTTTCAGATGTAAGCAATTTCCTTGAAATCATAGGCAAGATATAATTCTGATCGTGTTTGTTCCAAGTCTTGGCAAAGAAGGAAAGGAGGTTGGTGGATGTGGTTTCGAGGGCGGGGATGATACCAGTGAGACCAGTTAACCCAGGTAGTAAAAATTTGGTGTTCAGGTCAATTCATTCGTTTTAGAATGACTACTAGATTTATTTGGATTTAACAAAAGGAGTGAAGATTCCAAAAACCACAATTTCCCTAGAAATAAGATAAACAAATTTTAGTTCATTTTCCTTGAATTAATACTGAATTAGTGAACTTATTTCTGGAAGCAAAAAATGATTTACGTTCAATATCTCTGCAATTTCAAGGTGACAGGCCTAGCCTGTGGAATACTACATGCATGGAAAATCAATCCAAGGAATTTCTTTTTCCTGTGAAACAGATATTTCAATAATTAACCTACCATCAAGCGACACCTACTATAATAATATCTTTCTTACAATGAATACTAAGAGCTTAATATACAGTGCTCTTCTTATTCTACAAGCACCTATTTTGAGGAGGAGTGAATCTAGAGATTGTTAACGCAATGCCAGCTGATTGAAGGCATTGCATAGATTCAGATCTTCATATAAATGTTACCTGACTACAGTGATCATGATCTAAGTTTTCTAGCCCCTCACCTTCCATGGTAAAAATTCCATGGGATGGAAATATTTGAAATCTAATCCTGGTAATATCACTAACTATCTCTGGAACTTTAGGGAAATTGTTTTAAATCTTTGAGCCTTAGTATCGCCTACTATAAAATGGGAGCAATTGGACTTGCCATTCCTATCTCAAAAGATCTGTATTAGTCAGTTTAGGCTAGGCATGTTATGGTGAAAATTAAAATAAAATAACCCTCACACGTCTGTGTTTTATTTCCCACTCATGTGAAATTCAATCTAGATTGTTGGACCTCCTCCACCTTGTAACTATATTATCTGGAACATGTGCTATTCAAGGTTACCGTCATAGGGAATGGGAGAGATATAAAGAGGCACTTAACTCTCAATTGCCTCAGTGTGGAATTGACTCACATAATTGTCCCTCACATTTCATTTACCAGTAGTAATCACATGGTCCCAATAAATTTGCAATGAGATCTGCAAATGTGGAGGACTACCTGATGGGCACTGTCATTGCACAGTATCGTTGATGACAGTAATAGTAATATTATAACTAACAGCAATTATTTCATGTAATCTACTCTACCATCCTCTCCTAAAATAACTATCATGCTTCCATTTTAGGGATGGGCAATTTAATTAATTTATATTTTTTGCTCAAGGTCACATAGCTACTAAGTGTTGAAACTAGGAGTCAGATTCAGATATGTCTGATTCCAAAGCTTCTCCTGTAAACCACTATGCTATTCAGTATAGAGATATGGAAGGCAAATTTAATTCTCGTGGTGTTAAACACAGGGTGCTTCACCTTCTTCTGTACTATTTTGGTCCTATAGCTTCTGATCTAGCCTCTAGATAACTCGAACCATTGTAAGAGCTCATAATGTTTTTTCTTTGAGGGGCGTTTGCAGAGACTAGCAATTTTTAAATAAAGGTGTTTTTATATCTCTTTTTAGGCTTAAATATTGTTGATGTTGCTTATGTTAATTTAAATAAATTGACATTAGTTGATGTTTCATTAATACAATGTTCTTTTCTTCATGAAAATATGACTGCTTAATGAAAACATTTTAATAGCACAATTGACAACAAAAGTTACAGGCTAATAAATATTATCCTGTTGATATAGTACTTTATATATACAAACAGATACTATATAGAGTTAGATTATAATATACTGTCTGCCATTTTAACCTTTCCAAATAAACCCTGGACTCTGTTTTGTCTTTTTTTTTTTTTTTTTTAGCATATAACAACTTATATTGTGCCACTAAATGGCATCTCTCTTCAGAGATTACAAAACAATGATATATGCATTAATGAACATGCTGCTGCGCTGAGAACATTATGAAAGAGAAAGCATATTGGCAGTGATATTAAATGATCTACAATTCAGAAAGGTAAGCTGTAAATGACTAAAATATTCCTTGCTATTATTTAAGTGTAATTCATTTTTCTAGACATTCAATGTACAATGAATGCCTTTTATATAAGTGGAAAGAAGAAGTTAGCAACACGATATCAATTTACATAAAAGCTGGTCCATTAATAACTTTGCCTATGCGGTTGAGGTCAAAAATTCAATTAAGTTCCACTATAATGATGATTCTTTCCACTAGAAATCTGATTCTCACCTATCCTGATAATAGAATGATTCAATCTTGGGAATTAGAAGTGTCAAGAGCAATTAAATTAACATGTTTGTATTTTGCTATAAAAACATTGGAAGAAAGAATGCTTTGTAAGACATAACAACTATATTAAATTTGATTGAACTGTAGGACTAATTCCTGATATGTAGTTCCTATACTTACAATTCATTCTAAAAGCTTTACAGTATAGAAGGTATTTGTAGTTAGATGAATATATGTTTACTATTGTTTAGCAGTGATTTTTTTTGTTTGACTTTCTTCCTTTTTTATTTTTTTGTAAACAAAATATATTTCTTTCCCTGGGCTGTAGTTGTAAATTAGCATTTGAATTCAAATGACAGCATGTTCCTTTTCTTTTCCTGTACAATTCTTGTCACAAATGTGTTGTTTTTCATGGCAAATCAGCTAATTAGAGACAGTGTGGTGTGGAAAATGAATGGAGCTAATTGAATTAGTATTAAAACACTTAGTAATTAATCACTTCTTGCATAGCTATTATTCAGAGCTTAAAATTGTTGGCAAAGCTTATTCTTATCCATAAGTTATTCTCAATATTACTAGCATTAAAAAGAAGGTATTTAGGGCATATCCTAAACACACAAAAGCTTGCAAAGGAACGATTACTTCATTTAATTAATTAATTAATTTCATTAATGTCATTAATTTTTCTTAAGATCCTATATTTAAATGCTAACTTTCCTATAAAGAGTTAGTAGATATTGAAAAGAAGACTCTAGGATAAAATATTACTACAAGAGCTTGTTTTCAATCATTAATTTCCCTTGTAACTTGTGGGCTGCTAACTGAACACCAGGTGTTCTTCACTCACACCATCTCTGACTTCTAGAATAATATTGGTCTTCAAATCTCAGGTCTTTCAGTAACTGTTTTTTTCACTCATCCAGCTTGCCTGAAAATCAACAGCTAACTCACATCTTGTGAACCTTTCCTCTAACTTGTGAGTCAAGCTAGAGAAAGCTTCTTATTCTCTAATGTTTATAGTTTGTTCTCCTTTGGCAATACAGAAGTATAGGGAAAGATGATAAATTACTGACAGATTGGTTAATTGAGAATAGAACGTTGGCATGAAGAGTTTTTTAATTTAAATTACTGCTTCAGTTCTGTTGTGCAAAAGCTTTGAATTTGGTTGCATAAATCAAGGAAATATCCTAACACGATTTTTATACGTATTTGTGATGTTAGTTTTTATTCATTCATTCATGTATTCAGTCACTTATTCATTGAAGCAATAGTTCTATACGGGTGGGACTCAACCCTCAACCCTAACTGAGGCTCTGAAACCACTTTGGACTATTTTAAAAATAGACATGTCTGTACCCTTGAAGATTCTTCATCAATAGACCTGCAGTGGGTCCAGACCAAACATATTATTAAGGCTATATAGAAGATGAGATAATGGTACATACTGGGGTTAAGAACCACTATTCCAGATGTTATTCTAGGCACAGGGACTATAAAGACTAATAAGAAATGGTCCCTGTAGTAGCTTTCAGTCTAAAACAGTTATGAACCACTAAGTAAAATGAGAATAATTATCCCTCTTACATGTGACACTGAGAGTGAACAGCTGACCATAGGAGTACATCCAATGGCTGAGGAAATTTCCCCCAGAATCATTTTTATTTCTAAATTATTGAGTTTAAAATCTAACTTAAATATATTCATTTTAGTATATACACAAGAATATTGGGACTGATTAGAAGTGATATCAAGAGAAGTGATGTTTTCTCAATTATAGATTATAGATTTAGAATTAATATTCAAAACAGTATTTTTAAAATATATTTTCTATGACATATGGATGTCAGACCCAGGTTTTATTCACCATTTTATTGCAAGATCAAAACTGTGAGAGATGCATAGAGATCACTCTATAAATTTTTGTTGAATTAATGACCAAATGAATAAATAATGTATCTCTGAAATGATGATTATATTGGTTATTTCTTTGCTTTGACTAAATTAATTTCACTAATCACTCCCCCCCCCCCAATTCTTTTAGTGAATGTCAAGGAAACCTTTTAAGTATTATGAAAGGAGTTTTCTGAATTGCCTCCCCAAAGCATGATAGCCATAATGACTAACAGAAGAAATTTTCTCACCTGCTGAGAAAACTACCTCAGCAATCTGTGCAAAGTCAAATGCTAGTACTGCCAAGATGGGATTTTGAATTCTACAAATCTTGGATCCTTCTTCCTAGAATATAACCAAAACAAGATTCATGAAACCAAGCAAAATGCTGCCAAGGCAATTACATTGTTGCTTTCCAATTCCCGACTGCTTTAGAAGGCAAATAGCATTGGGAACCAAATTCTGTCAAGAATTAATTAGGGAATTAGGTGATAACGACAAAGATGACAGATTATTTGAGCCAATTTGGAGAATTAACTGAAGAATTAAAACTACAGTAACATGGCAACAATTGAGAGGATTTATAGTACTTACAGTGTAGCTTTTGCCCTGATTTCAGCACGAGTAAATGATGAAAATTCTGAAACTCTAAATATCAGTCTCAGACAGAGAGGTGAGAGAACTGACTTATCAGAAGCAACTCCCGAGATTAATAATAGTAGCTCACACTTATCTAATGTTTCTTGTACCATGTCACAGTGATCTCATCCCTGCTCTGAGCATGTTATAAATACTGACCCCTTTAACCTTTCCAAAACCCTATAAGGCAAGTTCAATTATTACTTTTTTTCTTCCTAATATTTTTATGCATGAGGCAGACAGCTCTTCTCAGCGTCAGAACCAAGATTTGAACCCAAGCTTTCTGGTTCTAGCGTCTTATGATTTTAACCACTGTACTGAAAGAAAAGAATTGTACAACATCCCATTTTGAACAATATGCTCTCTTGACATTTCCATGCTTGGCTGTTCAGAGACAATAAATGAAATATTTTATGTATTATTTAGTTTCCAGAAAATATAGTCTTATTTTCAAACCCCTCTTCCTTCTATTATGACACTATTTCTCCATTATTGAAAAGCCATCCTAGTCATCATTCATTTTTACTCCAAAATATAGTAATATTATTAGATTTACTGTCAATAAGGACCTGCTTAAACCTGAAGTATTTGAGATACAAATGTGTACAACAGGATGTTGAATACATTTCTGAGATTCCATGACTCTGTATAACACTTAGCAGTTTCAGTGATGATATCTTTGACAGTGTGTTACTGGTGGGAATTCTTTTCAACTATACCATAAATATATTTGGAAAATATTCCTATGTTTTGTGATTTCAGTTTAGGGAGAAACTGCTAAATGAAAACAGGAATTTAATGGATCAGGTTGACTTTTGAAAAAAGAAGTAAAGAATATTACTCAGCTATAAAAAGGAATGAAATAGTTCCATTTGCAGAGATGTGGATGGACCTAGAGATTGCTATACAGAGTGAAGTAAGTTAGAAAGAGAAAAACAAATATTGTGTAATATCGCTTATATGTGGAATCTAGAAAAATGGTACAAATGAACTTATTGACAAAGCAGAAATAGAATCACAGAAGTAGAGAACAAACTTATGGTTACCAAGGGGAGAAAGGGGGATGGGACGAATTGGGAGATTGGGATTGACATATATACACTACTATGTATAAAATACATAAGAAATGAGAACTTATTGTTAGCACAGGGAACCCTACTCAATGATCTGTGGTGACCTAAATGGGAAGGAAATCTAAAAAACAGTGGATATATGTATATGCATACTTGATTCACTTTGCTGTACAGCAGAAACTAACACAACATTGTAAAGCAACTATACGCCAATAAAAGTTAATAATAAATAAAAATTTTTAAAAAGAATTGAATATAAGACTAAACTCCACTTGTGTTACTATCTTGGCTCTCTTTGAATAGCAGAATTTCAATTGTGTCCAGATAGTCTTGCCACAGTAAGAATCTTTATCCTCTTCTCAAGCCTCCTCAGACAGGCTGCTTGACCTAAAGAGCTGAAAAATCTCTTTCTTTTCCATTTTGAATTAACCCAGAGGATAAAACATGTGGGTTTATAAGCTTGTCATGATGTCTTACGTTTTGAACTTTGATAATTCTAGGCTTCATTCCAACCATAGTCTTGGCTCTTGGTTGTCTCCTACAGGTTAAGATGTGCCATTTATGGATTCAGAGGAATCATTTTCCTTTCTACTAACAAGGATGTAAAATCTTAAAAACTTGACATGATTCTGGCATCTCTCAGCTACAGTCAATAATAAAATTCACCTGCAGGCTTAGTCCAGCCAAATTCCTGAACACTTATGAACTTCTGATCAACAGCAGCATTGGAATCTGGATCTTACGTTATGTCTCTTCTTTCGGCTGGATTTGTATATTCAGTCTTTAGTTTCCGGGTTCAGTGCTCCACTGTCCCTATGGGATGGAAATCTTTCCTTGAGTCCTAGACTGCTTGCCCTTTGCCAGTTTAATCTCATGTTTTCAATGCTGATGGTCACTAGAATCTATGTGTGAATAGTTTAAGCTTAATGAATATAAACACCTTAACTCTGCATTTCTAACCATGTGTCTTATCCGTATAGTCCTTGATTACTGAAGGAAAGGCAATCCTCTTGTAAATAGAGTCTGGCTCCATATTTAATATTTGATTGCTGATATCTCCTTCTACCCCACATCTGGGAAAGCTGATAAGAAAGCCTACTTTCTATCTCCTTTGATGCCAATGGGAAGATCAAACCCCATAAGCTCCAGCTAGTTCATGGGAGTCCTCACCACAGCCTCATTCCCTAACCACCCTAAAACCCCAAGTTAGTCTCTTTTCTCTGTTCTCTCAAGCCCTTCTTGCACCAGTTTCAGAGCTCACCCCTGTTCTCCCGGAAAGTCTCTGTGTGACTAATAAACCTTTCATAACTTCTTGGTGCATGTATGACATCATTAAGATTGACATCTGAACCAAATTTGGGGTGAGTGTTTATCCTGCTTCTTTGGAGTGACCAAAATTAGTTGTCATTCTTCTTAGGACTTTTCTCGTTTTTTTATTTCTCTATATTTCCTGCAGCCTGATTCCTTTTGATTCTGATTTCATTTCTGAATCCTTTCAACTATTTTTTTTTTTTTTTCTGGAAAAAGAAGGCTTATCTACCTATTTCCTAACCCTCTTCATGGACTTTTTTCTCTACTACCTTGTGTTCTCTTAATCCTGGATCTGCCTAAGGATCTGCCTGTAGACTTCCTCTACAGGACTCAACAATGGATAATATTCATTTTACCAAGCCCATCGTGGATAATCCCACCTGGCTTTTACCACTCCAATTATGCATCACTCCTTTTCCACAAACAAACTTGTACTGAAGAGTTCTGTGCCTGGTTTAGATTTTCATTCTTTATCCTAGATATTTTCACCATATATCTAGGAAACATCAATAATTATGAACAAAGTCCGTCCAAATAACCAGGTGCTAAATTCCTAGGCTTCCTCCATTTACTGGCTTCATCTATGCTCTGCTTCATTATTTTCTTCCTATACCATTTCATGAACCTTCTTTTATCAGGCAGACTAGCATAAAAGAAATCTTAATATCAAGCAAGATTACTCTCTGAACAATAAATCTTGTCCTTCCAAGAATCTCACACCCTCACATTTACTAAACTTTCTAATTAAAGTACTGAGGCCACCAATTCTTTGACCTCTCTTTTCTTCTGTCTTAATGGAAACTCAGCAATATTAAGTCAGTATCACACAGATAGTAACTAGACAATTCCTTGGTTTGCTTGGAAAATAAAGTTATTATGCATGGTCTCTCTCAACTTTCCTCCCCTCTGTCTGCTCCTCAACTTCATTACTATCTATACTTACTTCCTTTTCTGTAATTCCAAAGAATGAGATCCTTCTTCCTATTCTTAGGCAACCTCTGACTCTATCAATGTCTTTGACCTCATTAATCCCTGACTCTTTTGGAATCTTGTACCATCAGTGATCCACCCTCTAGCTTTTCTATCTTCAACCTCTTCTCTATTCAGACAGTTTTTAGCCTAAGTATCTCATCCTTGAATCATGTTACTCCCAAGCTCTTATCCTTCGCAAGCCATTCTAATCCATGATTTCAAAATAATCAGCAACAGTCTCTATCTCCATTGTCTCACCTCCCATTCCCTCCAAAATAAATCATAAAAATCTTTGTAAATTTTTGGCTTACCAAAACCAATAACATCAATTCTCAAATGCAATGGATATTTTCTATTCTTTTCTTCCTTAACCTTTACTCTGTATTTAATTGGCAATTCCTTCCGTCTTGAAATGCTGTTTCTCTTTGATTCTGTAACATCATTCTCTCCTGCCCTCTTCATAGCTTTGAAGATACCTTTCAGGTCTTGTCTACCCCCTCCTTTTCCTCTACCCATTATGCTCTTATTACTCATATGTTTTCCCATGACAAGGGCATCCAATTACATAGTTTCATGCTAATCACACTCATATGGATTGCTCAAGTCACCTTCATATAGCCACATTAAATTCTGCTGAACTCCTTCACTTGAATATGCCCCAATCTCTATATACTGACTATGTGCCAATTAAATCTCCACTTAATTATGTACCATTTGAGTTGCTCAACTCTAAGTCATCTCTCAAGAACTTAGCTGTCATCTTCACTTTTCTTTTACCTTCAGCCACCACTTTCAGTTATTTACCAAGTCCTAAATATTTCACATCCAATATATATATATGAAATAAAGACATATTTCACATTATGTGTATATTATATCCATTTATATCTGTCTATATCTATCTGTCTATCTATCACTCCTCTGCTTTCAAATCAATCTTTCTGCCCTAGTCATGTCCCCCAAATCTCAAAACTGGATTATTGCACTAATTCCCTAGCTAATCTCTCTGCTTTCATTCTTCACTCTTTGGATTATGCTGGTTTCAGTGTTCTGTAAATACAAACCCAACTGTGACAATTCTATTGAAAATTCTACCTTCACTCCACGTTTTCTAAATATGGTTTACCAGGCATTGTAAGGTTTGGACCTACTCATGCAGACTTACTTCCTGCTATCTTCCTTTACACCTTTCATACTCCAGCAACAATGAATTGCTTATATTTTCTCTATACCTCAATCCCTCCCCAATATATCACACTGCCTTTGCTTATGTTTATCTTTGCCTAGCTATCCCTTCCTAGGTATAGGCCTCCTCCTACCTCCACTCCCCCAGTCTACCTGGAAAACTTCTACCCCTACTTATCTTTTAAGATTCAGATTAGAGGTCACTCTTTCCAAAGCCTTTGCTCTGACCTCTCTAGACTGCATTATGTGTCCCTCTTCTGTATGTCTTTTACTTATTAGACTCTATAGCATATTTTTTGCCTATCTTTACCATTAGATTATGATGTCCTTTAGGGCACAGGCTATGTCTCATAAATCGTTGTTACTCCAGCACCTAGCAAAGTTCCTGACACATGGCCAATAAACTTTTATTGCATGGGGAGTCTTCAAGCCATAAAATGATTCACAGGAGAATTAATGGAGAAGTAACATGGTCTGAGCACTCCTTTGGGAATTAGTACTCTGCGTGATGCTGGTGAGGTCACTTAACCTTTCTGCATCTCTATTCTCTCAGCCGAAAAGAGACCACCTACATATTAAGATTCTTTTTCAGCTCCATATTTCTATGAAATGTGTACTCTTCATGCTGCACTTACATTTTTGATTATAGAAATTTAACAACTCCCTTGAGATATTTGCGGACACTACACACAGTAACTACACTGAAGTTAGGAAGTTATTTTGAACCAAGTCATTTATACAGATAAAGTTCCCTAGGAAAGTAATGTAAGTAAATGTGAATTGAATAAATAATAAACTTTTGTGACTTTAAAAAATTTCTTGAAAATATTATATATGCAATGGAAGTACTAAACATATGCATATATGTATATACTTATTCAATACATTCTATATATAAAATCATACATATAAACCATACATATTTCTCTCCAGTACTGTTTTTTTGCTTCTGTGGCAATGGTCACTTTTTTCTTGACACTGGATTTAGAAGGTTCTTTCTTTTGTAATGTTTTATTTTCTTTAAGGTCCAACCCAAGCACATTTCACCATAAAGAAATCAGCATCAAGTCCCTCTTCCTCCTCCTCATCATTTCCGTCCAAGAACTGCATGGAAATATCCTTGATCTTCTGTACCTCATCAGTGTTAGAGACCAATTGAGCTTGAGATCCTTTTGCTTTTCCCAATTTCTCTTTCCTTTTTTATTCGTCTTCCTTCTTTTTTTCTTCTTCATGATTAATGCAATTAACCAGTCTCTACTCTGCCCCTTCTGGTCTTTTCCCACCTTTTTGAAGGATGGACATTTTCTCATTGAAGTAGGCTCTAAATTCTTCCACCTCATCATTGGTGAGGGAGGGAGCCCTTGGCTCAATTACTTTATTATCTTGACTTACTACCAGTTCTTTGGTGGGTTGTTTCTGAATTTTCTGAAGAAATTTTACCCATGGTGACACAGCAAGACTAAGAGACAAGGCACATTCAGGCATAGGTAACATGCCCACATTAAATACATTTTATCCTTCATCAGATATACTGAATGTATGCAGAGAACAAAACACCTTTGAGCTCTTTCTTTTGAATCTTGGGGCTAAAAAAATTCCATTATTTTTCTGGATGTCTAAAAGTTTTTTCTGGATTTATTTTGATTTTCTTCACAGGCACTTTCTTCTGGAGAAGCTGCTGTACCGTCTCTCTTCCTTCTGAGGAAAGCAAAATTAGTAAAGTGTCACCATTCTCTTTGTACCTACAAGTTTTATGTGTTGGTGTCCTATGGACAAACCCAAGAACCCAATTCACAGCCAGGACGTCCAGCCCCCTGGCTGTAATATCAGCAACAAAGAATATTGCAGATCTCTTGAAGGCAAATTCACTACAGTAACTTCCATTCTCCTCACTGCTGCTGTCACACATGGAGGGCAAGAATAGAAATACCAGGAAGACCAATAGCTGGCAGATCTCTTGGTACAAATACTAAACCTCTTTACAACTGAAGGACAATGTAATATGCTTCTTCTTTAGATGACTTCTCAAAAAGGAATATATCCCACTTCTTTCTTACTGCAGCTTACAATCTATGTAATTCTGTTCCAAAGTGACAGGGGTGTTGTATTTTGCTTTTTCATGAATTTTATATATATACATATATGTATATATGTGTGTATATATATGTATATATGTGTGTGTGTATATATATATATATAAACATATATGTATGATTTTTGTCAAAAAAGTGTAAAACATAATCAAATATCTACAAGGTTTTATTTTTTTGGGGGGGTGGGTGGAGGGAGTATGAATACTTCAGATAAGCTATGTGCTAAAACCAAACCATTCTTCATTAAACCAACATTTTGTTTTTAGAATCTACTGAATTCCAAGACTTTTATTGTATGCAGTGGGCAGTCCAATCATCAATAACAATTTTATCAAAATTATCAATTTAATTCTATTTTCATTCCACTAAATACTTAGTTTATGTGTCTGGGGAATTTCTTACCCATCTCTCTATGTTCCTGGTAGAATATAAGTTCTGGAAATTCACCATTTGAATTAAGATTCTGGCCCTGCATATCCCACCTGTGTGGCCTGAGGTAAGATATTTGAATTTCCTGTGGCTTAGATTCCTCTTCCATAAAGAGGAGAGAAATATCAGAGAACCTACCCATAGATTGGATTAGGCATATCGAATGAGTTACTACATGCAACAGAAAAACAAAAATAAAACTTAGCATGTAACAACTTAAAATAGCATGTAGTATATAATATGCCCCAAAATATTATTGTAGTAGATACTTACTAAATATATGGTGGATAACATGAAGTTGACAAGGAATATAGATAATAAAAACCTAGAAGATAAGCCATATATAGAAAAAGTCTAATGAAAGGTAAAAAAAAATTGGTATCCTTTTGGAGATGTGAATTGTATTATTAGGATTCAAAGTTGAGGTATATTACTGACACACTTTTAAAAAAATTGTTGTTCATTCAAAAAATTTGTCAAATATGTAATAGAGAACAGATATGGTGCTAGGTGCTAAAAATAAAGTGGGAACAAAATGTGGTTCATGTCCTGACCTTATGGTGTTTTCAGTGGAGAGGATACACATTGAATAAATATTTGCATTTATGGAATATTAAGATGATAAAGTTTGATGTCTTATAGGAGCACATAAAAAATAAATCCAATATAATCTGTGTGGAACATAGGGAGGACATTGTGAAGGAAGTAATTTTTTGGCTGAAAACCTAAAAAGTAAATAGATATTGAGTGCTGCAGGAGGTGGAACTGAGAAGTGGTGAAAGAAAAGAAACACATTTATTAAAATGAGAAAGATTAGCAAAAAAATAACCTGACCCAAGTTCAAAACTCTTTCCATGCTACTTCGCAGAATATCCAGTACTGAATTTATTTTCCACTTTGAAATCTCCTTTTATAACCACTGTACCTTATGCATTCTCCTGGGTTATGATTACATGGGCTCTTCCAGAGTGTGCTTTGAGGATCTTCCACACCACTGTGTCAGAAGATTATCATGAATAACTAATGTAGTAAAATTGTATACAATGATAACAACCTAAATATCTACATCAGACTCTAAAACCTTATTTTGATACACATTGTCTCACTTAAATTTCACAGTTACTAGTGGCTTCCATGTAAATTTTCTCATTTAAAAAAAAAGGAAAATAAAGCTGATTGGCTTGTGCAAAGTTACACAGCTAATGTTGCTAGAAATCATGTGACCAAACTAGATCCTGAAGATGATGCAGTACAGAGACCCAGTTTCTGTGTACTGATCAGGGCTCAATCTGCAGAGCAAATATAAGGGAGAGCTATTCATTCAATAAATACCTAATAGATACCCAGCAAGCACCAGGCATTGGTTTAGGGGTTGAGGATAAATCACAGACTAATACAAGCTACAGTCCTGTCTTTGTGCAGCTAACCTTCTAGATGGGAAAGGCAGAAAATAAACAAAATAACGAGCAAAATATGTAACATGTTATTCTGGACTCAGAATAAAAATAAAGTAGGTATGGAGGATAAAGAATACCAATGTGCTATTTTTGAATGGTTAGAGAAATCCTCACTAGAATGACAACATTTGATTAAAGACCTGTAGAAGAAGGACAGGGGTGCCCTGAGATCTCAGAGAAGGGCTTTCCAAGTAAAGGCAATTATAGTAAAAGGCCCCTGGCCAAAGATGCCTGGGCCTGGTGTGTATGCAGAACAAGGAGGTCAGAGTGCCTGGAGTAGAAGAAACAAGGGAGAGAATGGGGAGAAAGCTAACAAGAAGCCAGAATTTATAAGGCTTCATAGTCCATTGTAAGAATTGGGGGTATTAGATTGAGTGAGAAGGGCAGTCACTGCAGGGTTTAGAACAAAAGAAAGACAGTATCTGGTTTACATCATAAGATCACCTAGGCTGTTGTGTTGGGATGAGACTCTGTTGATAAAGACAAATGTAGAAAAGTCAGTTAGGAACGACTGAAATAATCAGCTATAGGGGATGTGGCCAATCACGAGGAGGTGATGAGACTGGATCAAATTCTGGATATCTTTTTAAGGTTAAGGTGACAGTACTTGATTTAGGACTAGATATGGGCTGTGAAAGGAAGAGAGGCATCAACGAATGCCACACATTTAAAAGGTAATAAGTTGTATATAATCCTCATTAATTTTCCTGTAACCCTGTGGGTATGTACTGCTGGGTTTGTTGCTGTTATTGCGGTTTATCTGTTTATGAGTTGTTTTTCATGAGTGGATTGAGAAAGTAGAATAGAAAGAGTCAGAAGGGTGAGGGAATTAGTTGGAATTTGGGATAAGTTCAAAGAAACTTTAGGAACTGTATTCATAGCAGGCCTGCAGTAAAAATATCATTACAGAAGGCAAAGCTCCATTGCTTGCTTTGCTTTTTAACCTAGAAAATAGTTACTGTTACATGGGCAGAAATTGGGAAAAAATGGTAGAATTGGGTTATATTTTCTGTGGAATTTGGTTTATCGTAACCACGTCAACAAAGATTGTCTCCACACAGCATCCTTTAAGAGATAACAACAGCTTGGCTATCCAAAACACTTGTTTGAAATGCTATTTGTTTTCAGTAGTATTTTACCTGGAATGAAAAATCAAGCATCGTGTTTAAACATCAGAAGTCATGCTTATCAGTATACAATTTTTTCAAACTTGGAAGTCCAGTCGCTTTGAGAGCAAATACCTTGAGGTGGATACTTGGAAAGTGTATTTAAGGAGTAGCAGGGCAGATATTAATGCTGAACAATGACAAGTATGACACAGGTGCTAGTCTTCACACTGAGGGGTGACTGCACATGTTATTTCACAATGGCTGCCTCAGTAGATGAGCTGACATAACAACCCACTGCCAGTGCCATAAACAATTGCCAATTTCATTTTACAGGAGTCGCATCGGTGAGTTGAACCAGAAAAAGTGATGAGAATAGGTGAAACTGAATATGTTATGGCTCATTCAGAGCTGGCTTATTAGTCCACGGGCACTAGGACAGATTCAACATTGGAGAGACCAGGTTCAAACCCTAAGCCTGCCATTTAGTAGCTGCATGACCCTGAGCAGAAAGCTGAGATAGTTTACTCACTTTAAAAAGGAGGAAATTAATGTAGACTTATACTAGAGACTCATACGACTCAAATGAGACAAGGCATGTGTAAAAATGGTTTAAAGCATCATATAAATATTTCATGTTATTATTGAAAGGCTTTCCCTTTGAAAGATGGAAAGGTAGAGAGTAAGAATGCCTTAGCAATTATTGAATACTCTCTGTGGTTTCAGGAATTCCCCACATACAATAACAATGGCATATCTATCTATCTATCTATCTATCTATCTATCTATCTATCTATCTATCTATCTATCTATCTATCCATACATCCAAGAACTCTGTTGTGCATCTTGTCCAATGTCATTGTGTATGTTAGAGTCAAGATCCAAACTTAGGCCGATCTTTGTGTCCAAGCCTGCATAATTCCTGTTATACCAAGTCATTGCCTGGTCATTTTACATGCAGCAACACTGTGTCAGAAATGGAAGAAATAATAGAAATCATCTAATGGAATTGTTTTCAAATATTTCGTTGCAAAGTCTTACTGGGAAGCTCAATATTTTCTAGAAATAGAGCTGACCTTGATAAAGCAGATGTGGGAACTCCAAAGTTGCTTCTCCTCCACTGAGCCCTCTTCTACCTCTCTGGGGATGGTAGGTACTTTAGGGTCTGAAAAACATTAATATAGTCCATTCCCCTCAGTTTAATGATTGAAAACAGAGTTTCAGGGAGTTTAAATGATTTACCTAAGAACAAAAAAATTTTTAATGGCAAAAAAAAGAACAAGGAGCCCAGTTCTGTGCAATTTTGTAACATATACTCCCATTTACTTCCTACATTGTTCCTACAATATTAACATCTGAAGGGTCTCCTATCTCCCACTCAAATTCTGAACCAGCTAAGAGATATATAAAGAAGTTTATCCTATGGAGATAAAAATATAACTCATATAATTGATGGAGAGCACAGCTCACTGTGTGATAACAAAAGGCTGCTCCCCAGGACCAGGGCTCACCTTGTCACAGGTAGCACTGCTTCCTCCACATGGAAGGAGCCTTTACCAATAAACTTAACCACTGGGGACAAAAATGGGCCAGAATACAAGCTTCTTGGAGGCCAGACTAAAACTGAATGGGTAGTAGGTTGAGCTCTGCCTACCTAGTTTCTACCCCCTAAATTTCTAGATCACTATCTTCCATGGGAGTGAGGGGTCAGTAAGAGTCCAGTGCTACCTTAATATGAGACCCTTGTTATAAAATGAAACATCGGGAGGATGGGTTTAGTGACTCCACCTAATGGTATAAGGGGCACAGGTCTGGTGAGATCACACATCATAACATATGGTTTTATTTTGTTTACACTTCTGGTTTTAATTTTTGATTTGTGTATTATTCTATGAAGAATTAACATTCTCATGAACATATCTCAATGTTTGAGTACATATCAAATTTATAAATGTTATATATTTCCTTGTGGCTTTGTTATTTATAGATGAACTTATTTCTGAAACTGAATGTTACTGTAGTGAGATGTTATGTGAGGCAAAACCAAAAGGGGATAAATCTTGAAACATCATTTTCCCCTATCACCCTGAAAGAGCAGAGTAGGAGTAATTTCATATCTTTAAAACAGGACATATCCCAAAATCACAGTGGAAGTTGAAGTCTTAGAATCAGTGAGACTTTGCAGGACTTATGAGAATTAAATAAAGAAGCTGTGAATAGACAGTAATTGATGAAAGAAGCTTGGTGGTAAAGAGGGGCTTGAAACACATACCCTCCAGATAATAATATTTACCTAAGTAAAATTCCAATACATCTTGAATCTATGATTAAAAGAGGATTACTAGATATTTAATTTGAAATAAATATTCAATTTAATTCAAAAACAAGTTTAGCACTTGGGAGCATCAATTTCAAGAGCAACCATTGAAAAGTCAATGTACTCTGGAGGTTACAAAAACCATCTTTCTATGTATATAATTATAATATATGGTTTCAAGAGCTAAGAGTTCAAAATTACTATAAAATTAATATAAATCCTAGCTTCAATCCCCCAAAAGAGAAAATTGCATATACCTTCCCATTATTCTCCACTTTTCTTTGAATCTCAGATCTAATTTCTATCACTGGGATGTAGATCACTCTGGTGAAAGTCCTGCCTCCACTGATGTTGCTATTGTCACTAAATTCAAGTCATCTTCTGATTCTCAGCTTAAATATCACCTCTGCAAGGAGCTCTCCCATGATCTTCAAATGATAATGAGTTCCCCCAGTTGTGTCTCTCATACTACTCTAAGATTCCTCCTGTCCCTTTTTATAACAGCCCCACTCTTGCTCATTTGGTCAATCAAAAATGTTTATTGAGCATATATTACATGTCAGGCATGTTTCTAGTCTCTGAATATACAATGGTGAGGAAGACAGGCTAGATTCCTGCTCTTATGGAGTACACATTCCATGCCATCAGGAATCTTAATGGCTTTTCTTTTTTTTCCTACTGATGTTTGCTAAACATCTATAATAGCTGTTGATATATGTATGTGCTCAATAAATATTTATTGAATACATGAGTGAATAAATAAATGGGAATTATGGGGAATAAATAAACATATAAGATATTGATTAATGTTTTGTAGAGAACTCATACTGGGTGAAAAAATTGATAGCGGATGACTTATCCTAGATTAGTTGTTCATGGAAGACTTCTCTGAGGTTTTAACATTGAAGTTGAGATATGCCTGGTAGAAAGAAATCAGTTTTACATGATTTACATGGTCAGAAATGACCATGCTTTGAAAAGTTCAAGCAGTGGGGAGAGACCTAGAGTTTGAGAAACCTCAGAGGGAGAGAATGAGAGTGAGGGAGAGGTGATGAGAAAGAGGGCTGGGGGAAAGAGGGGAAGAAGGAATGAAAAAGAGAGAGAGGCAGGGAGAGGAAAAAAGAGGAGAGGAGAGGAGAGCTGGCAAGGTGAACCAAGGCAACAAGCATGAGAGATGAAGCCATTTGGAAGTGTATCGTCCAGCCATAACTATCACCATGTGCATCAGAGATGAACCATCCAAATTCTTTTCCCACAAAATTGAGAGTAAAGGTAAAATGGCTGTTCAAGTCCCTGTGTCCTAGAGTTGTATCACAGCAACAAATAATTGAAATGTGTCTTTCACAGTCACTGTAGCATCCACAAAATTCAATTACCAGCTCACACTAGGTGAGAAAAAAAAAAAAAAAAAGGAGGAATCACATCACTAGCTACTTCTTAGACTCGAGTTTTTATTTATTTATTTATTTTATTGGAGTATAGTTGTTTTACAATATTGTGTTAGTTTATACTGTACAGCAAAGTGAATTAGCTCTATGTATACATATATCCCCTCTTTTGTGGATGTCTTTCTCATTTAGGTCACCAGAGAGCACTGACTAGAGTTTCCTGAGCTACGCAGTAGGTTCTCATTAGTTATCTATTTTATACATAGTATCAATAGTGTATATATGTCAATTCCAATCTCCCAATTCATCCCACCACCCCCTTTCCCCCTTGGTATCCATATGTTTGTTCTCTATGTCTGTGTCTCTATTTCTGCTTTGTAAATAAGATCATCTATACCAATTTTTTCAGATTCCATATACATGCGTTAATATACAATATTTGTTTTTATCTTTGTGACTTACTTCACTCGTATGACAGTACAAATATGGAACGCTTCACAAATTTGCATGTCATCCTTGCACAGGGGCCATGTTAATCTTCTCTGTATTGTTCCAATTTTAGTGTATGTGTTGCCAAAGGGAGTACGACTCTGAGTTTTAGTGTCTTTACATGTGGACTAAGGATGCTATATAATTTTCAGAATGTTTAAGAGAAGTAAATCAGGTAATACATGTAATATGTTTAATACTGTGCTTGCACACTGTAGTTACAGAAGTAGTAGAAATATGTTGTTCATTTCATTCACTGTTTATTCCCAGTGACTAAAGCATCACCTATTAGACAGAGTCCTCATTCGTATTTTTTTAATGAATGAGAAAATGAATACATAAAGCAACCTATTAGACACTGTTTAGGTGATTAGGATCATAAAGAATAACAGCTCACTATTTTATAGCGGCTATAGATATGCTCTCTGTTCTAATACAATAATATAAGTGCTATTGTCATGGTCTGTGCAAGGGTTTATAAGAGCCAAGAAAGGAGCATCAGATTTTGCCTGGAGAGAGAAAGTCAGGAAATATTTTACTAATGTAAGGACTTCTGTTAGCTCTGAGTCTTAGAGCATGCCAAATTGATCATTACGAAAACATGAAGTCAATTCATTCCTAACAGAGAAATTTTGTCTTTAAAAAAGAAGACCAAACTGAGACTAATATAGGACATATAAAGACACTTCAGATTGGACTTCTGAGGGACTTATATCAGGCATAGGATATAGGTGGGAGAATGACATGGTAGTCAGATAAGCAGAAATCAGATGATGAAGGGCTGAGCATGCCATCACAATGCATTTGCCCTTCATTGTATAGGGAATAGAGAGACAGTTACATATTCTATTCAGAAATCTGGCAGTCTTAGACTCTCATTTTACGAAAGTTACTCTAGATCATTGTGAAGAATGGATTGGAAAGCTTGCGATGGAGGCATCTAAGATGCTGGTGCTGTTACCTCTCCTATTACCGAGGAGAGAAATAATGCCGACGTGAACTAAAGCAGTGGCATATGATTAGTGAGTAAAGGAAAATTATGGAGAAATTGAATAGGGATAATTTATTGGATCTGGTTGACTGATTATATATGGAAGTTGAGGAAAACAGTGCAGTCAAGATTGATTCATTTAGATTTTTGTAACTGAGAACAAGATGATACAGTCAACAAAAATTTTCAGTACAATTTTGGATACTGTAGCAATTGAATATGGCCTTTCATAATAGTTCATAACAAATAACCTCAAAATCCCAGTGACTAATGAAACAAACTTTTTCTTTTTTCTCATATGACTACATGTCTGCAAGGGATGAGCTGTAGGGCGTGGGTGGAGCTCAGATCTGTTCCATATGTCATTCACTGTCTTTAGACCAGAGGCTAACTGGAGCACATATGTCTCATGGAAAGTCCAGAAGCCAGGAAAATAATCAGAAACATGCAGGGCCTCTTAAAGTGTAGGTACATATCCCACATACTGCCAATCCCATCCACATGCCATCAGTGAAAGTAAGTAAAATGGCCAAGTCCAACATCAACAGGACAGCAACACACATTCTGTCACACCAGGAAGTACTACATAGTCATATGACAAAGGACATGGATACACAATTCGAATATAGGGAATCAAGTGAGGAATTGGGAACAATGACCCAATGACCATGATAGTCATGTCAGTGCATCAGGTAAGTATATCCATGAATAGAGCTGAAAAGAGAAACATTAGAAATGTCCACACTGAGTATCTTTCTTGCCACAAAGCTTCTTTACCCTTACTTCATGGTACTTTGAAATCATTGCTTCATGGGGCTTTCTATACTAAGTTAGTTATTTTTTAAATCACATTTGCCTAATTTTTGTACTACTCCATGTAAAGAAACATGCCATAATAAAAATCAAGCCAACCTTCTCCAATAACAACAAGAGACGAACAATGGCACTTGTAGATGAATGTTGGTACTCATAGTCTCAAAGATTATTCCCCAAGAATGACCTATTCCTTGGTAAATAAATACCACTTAGGCATCAAGGTGCTGCTGTCTTCTTAAGGCCCAAATTTGGACTCATAACTGTTCTCTTACTAACTGCAAACTTGACCAGTACTATGAGGAAGAAGGAAGACAAGGCTTTGCTAAGGGTTCAGGAATGAAAAAAGGTAAATAGTTCAAGATAGTATCAAGATAAGTTTAACTCCTCTTCACTTCATGATCCAGACAGGGACTCTTTTACCTGACTCATATACCATGCTCTACATCTCTATAACTACCTTTGCTGGTGGTTATACAGGAGTACTTGAGATTCTGCCAAAACCAGTTGAAATTCATATCCAAGAGAAGGGAACCCAGAAGTTCTTGGTCAAACCATTGTGGTAGGAAGAATTAGGATTCCCCAAAGATGTTTGTTTCCTAATCCCTAGATCCTCTGAATATGTTGGGTTACAAGGCAATGGACAATTAAGTTGCAAATGCAATTAATTTTACTAATCTTTACTTACTTAAAGATCAAGATATTATCCTGTATTATCTAGGTGGGCTCAAGGTAATCACAAGAAGATTCTTTAAAGTAGAAAAGAGAGGCAGAAGAAGAAGTCAGAGTCAGAGAGAGATTTTAATATACTGTGTTGTTGGCTTTGAAGTTGGAGGAAGTGGCCACAAAGTAAGAAAGGCAGCCATCTCTAGATTGGAAAAAGCAAGGACCAGATATCCCTTAAAACTTTCAGGAGAAATGCAGCCCTGCTGACACCTTGATTTTAGATTTAGTATATTTCTGACATTGTACTTCTAGAACAGTTAAGATAATCAATTTCTGTTTTTTTAGGCCACAAAATTTGTGGTAATTTGTTACAACAACAATAGAAAGTGAATGAAGTCCCATATCTTTTGCTGATGATTGATACCAGAAATACCAAGCCCCTTTAAAGAAAGAGCTCTTCAACAGGGGATTAAATTTATCCGATGGATAACCATACCAAAATGCAGTAAGATCACTGTCTTCCCATAAAAGACAAAGCCAGCAAACTAATATGATTTTCCCGCTTTAAACCAATTTACCATCTATTCTTCAAGAATAGCTTCAAAAATCCTGACATTCTGAGGCAAAACAACAAAAATGATACCAATTTATTGACTATGTCTTGGAAATATGGTTTTCTTCCCCTTCAGTAGGGAGAGAGGATCTACTGGGGGGAAAATTCGATTTTCTTCAAATAAGTCACAAATTTGATTTACCCTTTGGGATTGTAAACTACCCATAGGTAATAAATAAATAAATAAATAAATAAATAAATAAATAAATAAATACCTCTTTGTATCCATCACAGTCCCAGGTTTATGCTTTATGCATAATAAAAATATTTATGCCTTGCTACCTCAATACCATAACATTCTTATCTCATTCAGTTGTCAGTGAGCTCAGATTAATGGCCATTTCATTTCTGACTCTCTAGAGTCTAACAAACATGCCTGGCATATAATTCCCACTGCATCATCGTTGGATTCATTAATTAACCTTAAGTGCTTGTTGAATTGATCCATAACACTTCATAATTTATAAACAGGTCTGAGGATGAGATTTTTGCAGGCCAGATCCTTTTTAGAGATAGTTCAGGCATAATGGGCAAGCCTAGGATAAGTTAGTAATATTAACATATTCACCATGTTAAATTGCTGGGACAATAAAAGCTAATTACTAAAGGGAGAAAAATATCTGTAGGCACAGTTTTAAGAGCAGAATGATTTCTCCTAAAATGTATTAAAATTGTTTGGCAATAACAGTGTACATTGAGCATTTGATTATTTTTAACTGTTTTCATTTTTGTTCACTTTCTCTGTGCAGTAGTCTTAAATAAGCTTCCACCAATATTTTTTTTCCTTTCTTTAGATCTATGAAATGTGAAATTAATCAATATGCTCAGAGGACTAATTAGCTACAATATCTTCAGGACATTCAAAACTAAAAATAGTGCAGTTAAAAAAGTGAATATGCTATAAGTGATATTCCAGAAGTGTTATTAAAGGAAATAAAAGCTGTTTAAAATAAACAGACATTTTGGCAATTGAATACACATGGGTTTCATCTTATGTCACTATTTGGTTTGCCTAAGTTAAATTGTCCAAGTAAAATAATGACTTAGCTGTTATAATGCCCCCCCATGTTCTCATCTGCTATTTCTAGTCCTTGAATGTTTCAGGATCTATAAGACTTACAGAACTCACAGGAGGATACTGTATGCAAAAGGCAAGTAATGGTGGCCTAGAAAACACGGAGCAACTGGACTCATATCTATGAATAATTTTATTGTGGCTTAAAAATTTACATAAAATGAATGCAATTAAATTATTTTAGATTAAACCAAGAACATTTCTGACTTTATAAGATGAATACTGCTGCACACTCTGTAAGTATAGGGTCCTATGAAATGAGATAAAAATAAGGCATTCAAATCTTTAGTAACGAGAGATACGTATTCTCTGTGCTCATATACAACATGTGAACAAACCAAGGATTTCAGTAGCAAAGACATGTGCTGGTCTTTTCTTTTTAACTTGACGTTGCAGCTGTCCAGCATCCAGTCACTCACAATCTCTCACAGCAGGATCCAAACAGCTGGGACTTAAGGTAGAGGGCAGCAGGTTTAACCACACAGAGGCCACGATTTAGGAAAAGAAGGTGATCTATAGATATTCGCAGTGACTGAGACCTGGGAATGTAATTAGAAGATGTGGCACCACATCAGCTGCAAAAACAGCAGTGAAATATGAAATGGAGAATGATACTAATGTCATTGGACAGTACTCATGTTGGTATTCCTCAGATTTTGCTTAAATCACGTAGAGCATGTTAGTATAAAGGCATGAGATGGAACTCATTCTGTGTGTGTATGTGTGTCTGCGGGGTGTGTGTGTGTGTGTGTGTGTGTGTGTGTGTGTGTGTATAATCATTTTGGCTCTTGCCTATGTCACTTAGAAATTTGGACAGGTATTTTAACTTCTCTGCATCTCATGAGAACACTGAAAACTAATTCTCAGAGTTTGATTTTGCCAGAATCTGGAAAGATTTTCTAATTATAGCAGTGACCTAAGAAGCACAGCTGGTTTCCAATGCATTGTTTGCCATCAGAAATGGAGTAAACCCACTGGGCTAAAAGGAGGGGAGGAGATGTTATTTTTCCTTCATTTTCTGCCCTTGTCTCAGAGACTGAAGAACTGGATATACTTTGTAAGAAGGACAGAATATAGCATTCTTCCTTCCCTTTAATACTTCTCATTCTAAGAATATTCAGTGACTTCCACTTACAAAATCAGGATAAGAAGGAAAATGAGAGGTAGGAACTAACTGTGCCTCGTTGGATCTTTGAAACGTGCATTTCCAGAAGAAAAAAAAAAAAAAAAAGATATAGGGAAACAAAACCCAAAAGCATTCCAGAGCTAGTGCAAGCTGTGGAGTGTAACTTATGAAATTCATGTTTCTATGTGAACAAAATGAGGGAATGGGGGTAGAAAATGATCCCACTTTTCTTTAGCATGGCTCCTTTAGTTAAATTTCTTATTGTTTTCCTAGGTTTTTTGAGATATAATGGACATATAACATTGTGTAAGTTCTAGGTGTACAACGTGATGATTTGAAACACGTATATATTGAGTAATATTTACCACAATAAGGTTATTTAAAGTTTAATCACCACATAAACAGAACATCAGAATGTAATATTATTGTGTAATCTGATGAATAGCATTATATTTTTTATTGACATAAAAACATTTAAAATGTTAACATTAAAACAAGTCACCTCATATAATTAACATTTTGTTGCTGTTGTTATTTCATTTCCCTGGGATACATACCATACGTAGGATTGCTGAATCACTTTGTAGTTTTACGTTTAAGATTTTGAGGAAACTCCATAGTGTTTTCCATCTTGACTGTACTAATTTACATTACCACCAACAGTGCTCAGGTGTTCCCTTTTCTTCACAGCCTTGCGAATTTTTATTGTCACTTGTCTTTTCTAACTGGTGTAAAGTGATATTTCATTGTGGTTTTGATTTACATTTTCCTGAGATTAGTGATGTTTATCACCTTTTCATATACTTGTTGCCAACTTGTATGACTTCTTTGGAAGAATGTCTATTCAGGTAACCTATCCTTTTTTAATCCAATTATTTGATGAAATATTGAATTATATGAGTTCTTTATATAATTTGTATATTAATCCCTTATCAGATGTATGATTTGTAAATATTTTCACACATTCCATAGGTTGCCTTGTCACATTGTTGTTTCTTTTGTTGTACTTATTAGTTTGATATAATCCCACTTGTTTATTTTAGCTTTTGTGAATTGAGCTTTTGGTGTCACATACAAAAGTTATTGCCAAGAACAATATCAAGGAGCTTTTTCCTTATGTTTTCTTATAAGAGTTTTATGGCTTCAGGTCTTATGTTTAAGTCCTTAATGTATTTTGAGTTAACTTTTGTGAATGGTGTAAGACAGTGGTCCAATTTCATACTTTTGCATGGGAATAATCAATTTTCCTCAAACCATTTATTAGAGACTATCTTTTCCCCATTGAGTAGTCTTGTCTCCCTTCTCAATATTTGTTCACTATGATGAATGGGTTTATTTCTAAAATCTGTTCCACTGGTCAATGTGTCTGTTTTTATGCCAGTACCATACTGTTTTGATTACTGCAGATTTGTAATATAGTTTAAAATCAGAATGTGTGCTGCCTCCAGCTTTATTCTTCTTTCTCTGGATTGCTTTGGTTATTTGGGGTCGTTTGTGATTCCATAAAAATTTTAGTGTTCTTTTTTCTATTTCTGTGAAAATTACATCAGAATTTTTATAGAGATTGCATTGAATCTATAGATGGCTTTGGGTATTATGTACATTTGAACAATATTAATTCTTCTGACCCATGTACTTAGGATATCTTTTAAATTATTTGTGTCTCCTTCAGTTTGCTTCATCAGTGTCTTATAGGATTCAGTATACAGATCTTTCATTTCTTTGGTTAAATATATTCCTAAATTTTTATGGTTTTTTATGCTAATGTAAATGGAACTATTATCTTTATATCTTTTTCAGATAGCTCATTGTTAGTGTATAGAAATGCATCTGACTTTGGTATTTTCATTTCATACCCAAAAACTTTACTGAATTTTTATATTAGTTATTTGTGGAGTCTTCAGAATTTTCTACATCTATGATTGTTTCATTCTTCCTTCCCTTTTGGTGTGGTTATTCTCAGGGTTTTTTTGTCTCACTCTGTTGCATAAAATGGATATTTGAGCTCTCTAAGAATTATTTTCATTTATGGATAGCTGTGTCATTGTTGATCTTTGAGGAGAATGGAGGCTGGGTTTTCTACTCTGCTATATTGGTGACATCAGATAAATTTCTTTTTGATAATGGCTATCGGATTTATCTTTGAAATTGAACTTTTCTGCAACTGTTAATCTGAGGAACAGCTTCTACCTAAAAGGCCAGTGGACAGTGAGTACGGTTGACAAATCCTATGCAGGAAACATGCTTCTCAGACATTAATGTATCTATGAATCACCTGTGGATCCAGCAAAAATATAAATCTTAAGACAAAGCTTGTGGTGATGCATTTCTAATAAGTTTCTAAGTGCTTGTTGCTGGAGACCATTCTTTGGTGTGGTAAGCAACATCAAATTAGTTGGACATTGTCTTAGGATGAATAAACAGGAAAAACAGGAGAGAGAGGTGTACAACCAAAAATATAGAAGGATAAATGACATAAAACATGAGAAGTACCTTAATTAAATCAGAAAAAAAAGAGATAGGAAGTTGGAAGAAGGAAGGAAGGGAAGGAGGGAAGGAGGAAGGAAGGGAAGGAGGGAGGAAGAAGAAGAAATGGAGGGAGGGAAGGAAAGAAGAAAGAAAGTAAAGAAAAATGACATAAAAAGGACCAAGAAGAAATATAGTCTGGAAGAGCTAAAAGACAACCCAAAGAAAATTGTACCTTTCCTAAAGAGTGTTTAATTAAAGTTTGGAACTTGTTAAGATTCTAATCTAAAATATATAAATAAGCCCTTCACAATAAGGTGCTAAAATGAGGAAATGGGTTGACAATAGAGACTATAAAGTAGAAGAAATTAACATAAAATACTATTACAGAACAAACTTGTAGACTAGACACAGCAAGGAATAGGATGGACACAACTGAAAGTGAAAATAAATAAATAAATAAATAAATAAAGCAGGATGTGTGGCTGAATCTGCTTGGATTTGAAACCCAGCTCAACCACAAATTAAACACATGGCCTTAGTCAATTACCTAATGTCCCTGAGCCTCCTTTTCCTTGCTTGAACAGTGGCAATAAGAACAGCAACTTCTTCACTGGGTATTGTGGGAATTTTAAAATAGAGATTCCTGGAAACATACCTAAAAGAGTAACTGGAACATTCAGTCAATTCCTGTCACCCCTTTACTGGTAACTTCCAATGGTTTCTCATATTCCTCAGAGTACAAAGCGAAGCCCCTCAAATGGTCTCCAAAGTCCTGTATGATCCAGTCACTGCTGCACCTCTGCCCCTTTCCCTACTATAGTTATCCTTGCTCATTCTCCTTCAGCCACGCTGCTCTCCTTGCATATCCCGACTTAAAGTCTTTACTCAGATTCTTCCCTCTCCCTGAAATGTGCTCCTCCTGTTACTTACACAGCTCCTTTGTTCATCTCCATGTCTTTACACATAGTTTATCTTTTCACTGCTGGCCACTCCCCCTAAAATCCACAATTTATCACATATTTCTAAATTTACAGTCCTTCCCACCTTTGCCCCGACAGCACTTGCAGCTCCTGGACCTTGATTAGCATTGTCACACACACTGTGTTAGTACTTGTCTATCATCTGCCTCCCTCTCACTAGAATATAATGTCTATGAGGTTGAGACTTTGGCTATTTGGGTCACTGCTATGTCTCTGGCACCTAAACAGTATCTGAGACTCAATATATATTCGTTGAAAGAATGAATTTCATGCATCAAGTCAGTATTAAGATTTAAAATAAGGCCAAATTTTCTGACATACACATACATATAATCAAACACATAGTCATTTATTGATGACATAACTGATGCCTCTCACTTTACTAGATATTATATACACATTATTTTACTTATTTATAATAACAAATCTGAAGTAGAGTTTATTGTGCCCATTCCTCAGCTTTAGAAACTGTGCCTCTGAAAAATTAAATAATGTACACTCAGTCACACACGTAACAATTCTTAAAACTGAATCTGTGTGATTCCAGCCCATTCTGCTCATCATACCTGGCCTGATACTGTATTTGCACTTGACCTAACAATGAGTCAATACATCCACTCTGACTCTATAAATTGTCAGTCCCATTCACACAAGTAATAGGCAACCATTTAAAAATGAGCCTTGCTTAATTCCCGGCATTGTCTTTCGTTAGCAGAGCTCCTGACTTCAGATTGACTGGTTATGTCTTTACAAGCTTGCTTTCATTAGAACTATCTGAACAATAAGAAAAGAAAACAAAAAGTTGGCTTATTTTGCATTTTTTTTAGATATCAAGTACCTATTTTTTTTAAAAAGTGATATGTTATAAAATAGCAATTGACATTTTTACATAAGTATCTAAAAGTAATAGTTCAGTAGAAAGGCATGTAATTTTGATCTAGTTTTTTCAGTTTATCAAAATTCTTGGAGTCTCCACTCTGATTTGATTTTGGCCCTTGTTCATTGATGTGACAGGTTTAATGATCACATGTCAGTATTCCAAGAGCCTCCTGTTTAACAGAAGAGCACTGTTCCCTGGAATACTCTAGTTCCCGCTCATCAACTGACCTTTCCCCTGGAAACATTCATCACCAGTGACACTGACTGATGAGCAGCATGATCTCCTGACCTCCAATTTATTCATGTTGATGGTCTTGACACTCTTCGCAGTCTCCCAGGCTCCACACAGCTGCTTAATATCATCAGTGGGTTTTTACTTCCCAGAAATACTTTCTATTTCCTCACTGTATAGACAGTATTACTTTCTTCTCCATCCAGCATGAACTGTCACTTTTTTTTCACTGATTGCTTTTCAAAATCCTCAGATTTTCTCCCACCCCACTGACATTTCTAGGTCTCTCATTGAGTAACCTACAGTCTGTCCATCTTAGGGGGTCATTTTCTGAGGAAAGTATACTCTTCCTGGTAGAATATCCTCATCAGTTTGGTAAGAAATTCCACATCAGTAATAAAGGGACAACTCAACCTAAGCATACCTCTCCCATCTTCAGATTACAGTAACCATTTTCATGACCTCACTTAATGACTACTATTATTAATTCCATGTCCCTTCCTTAAGAAGTTTCAGCAATTCATGCTGCTAATAAATATACCATCACTATTAATAGTAATAACTACCATTGTTTTTACTATTTTTCAAAAAAGAATAAATGAAGGAAGAAAGGAACACATTTAATATCAATATTTGTAATAATAAAATACCTTTCCTGAACACTTACAATGTGTTTGAAGCTGTGGTCAGTGATAAGTATTACAGTATCCTCCACTTTTCAGAAAGTTCACTCTATGTTACTTCACTTTTACAAGACCTATATTAGTACCTGTTTTCGCTAACAAAATAAATCTGAAGAGCATTTTCACTTTATGAAAAAAGGTGTAAAGCAAAACCAGCATCCAGCGTTTGTTTTGCAGTGAGCCCTTATAGAGGCAGCGCATGTTCCAGTGGTGAGAGGGGCACCACCAAGCTCTTTCCTGAGGAACTATACTCTGCTTCTCAGCATCAAGCTGCCACAGCTTTGAACTGTGTCTGTGAGCATTTGTGCTTTATCTCAATTTATTTTTTGCATCCATTAGCAAGACGTGCCCTAAGGTAATTGCTTCTTCCTTTTATGCCATTTAAACTTCTGAAAGTTTTCGTAGAAATGCTCTACTTTCAAATAGCAAGAGAAACCTGTATCTCATTTAACACTTCCATCAGTTCTGTGCAGTAAATGATATTACCATCCTTATTTTGAGAACAAGAAAACTGAGACACAGTAAAGTAATCAGTAGGTAAATAACATGCCCAATGTCACACTGCTGTTCATTGGCAGAACCAAGATTTTGTTAGGTGATTCAATAATTATCTTGGATTGGCAAGTTTCATCAACCGAATTTGACTCAAAGAAAAAAATAGTTACAATGATGAGGATCTTGGGGATGGTGGTGATGATGATGATGATGAAGAAAAATTACTAATAAAATCTGTTTTATTTGGTAGCAGACAATGTTCTGTGTACTTTATATACAGATTCTTGCTTGTTTTAGTTCTTACAAGAGAACAAGATAGTTATCATCATGACTACTCTATAAATCAGGTGATTGAAAATTGGAGAGGTGAAGTATTTTTCCTGAGATGATGGGAGTGATTCTTAGCAATTTTGTTGGCCATATGGGTGTCCAGAGCATGAATCATTACACTGAGAAAAATCTTTACTCGCAGTAACAGCTGATGGGAAGTTTGATCAAAGTCTCTTTACAGGTATCTGAGAATCTAGTCCATACACTCTCAAGAATTAGTTGTTGAATTAAAAGCACTGAAGGAAAGAAAGCTGAGAGAGGTTTAGGTGCTTGACCAGGCTCCCAGGGCTGGTTGGTAGATGAGCTGAGATCTAGTGCCCTGATTTGTATTGCAATGCTCTTACGTAGTCACCTTCTGATGGATTTACAGATGAAGAATTAAAATAAGAAATGGAAAATATGCTTGTGTGGTAGGTTTTCAATGGTGAACAGAGGTCAGAATATGCTATCCTAATTTCCATTTCAGTCTTTATTTCTCAACTATTTATCTACAATTAATTATTGAACATAACATTTATCCTTTATTCATAAACATTTATTGTTTTTCTATCTCTATTTTGTCTCCTCCTTCCAAGTGGTTTGTCACAGCTCATTAGTCATTTAAAAGATAAAAGTGCATCCACGTATTTGTAAAAATCTGGTTCATTTATGTATAGGTCTTAAAGGAAAATAAATCTTAGATGTGTTGCATAATTTTGAAAGGCCATTTTCCCCTTAAATATTTGTAAATATTTCTATTTGTAATGGGTGAAATAAATGAGTTTTTCAAGTATTAAAAAGATGCTTATACTTGCTTGTGTGATCACTGCTGATCACATTTGAAGCAGTATACTGATTGTTTTACATTTCCCAAGATAATTTAATTATGTCAATGACTCTGGTTTCTGTATGTAATTTGGAAGAAGGCTAACTGAATGATGGGTGTTCTACTTTATCTTGACCCATTGAAAAGCACAAACACTTTGTCTTAAATACACCTTCAAGTATTTAAATATTAAGATATAGAAAAATATCACATTCATCTAACCTCATTTTTCTTAACTTTCCAGAATGCACTACTATATTTATGTTCTTAATATGTATGTTGCTTATATTTGTCCTTTCATTTTATAGTCCTCCCATCATTTACATCACTAACAGCAATAGTTTTATAAGTCTAGATAACATTTCACAATTTTTTCTTCCTTAAGAATTGCTTGAGGAGTGACATCAGCAAAATGGTGGCATAGGAGTTTCTAGTGCTTATTTGTCTTCCCAGGCAGCCCCCCAACATCAATTTAGAAAATTATCCATGTGTAAAAATAATTCACAATAGTTAAGGATACCAGGCAAGAGATTATAGCACCCAGATGAGGCACAGAAATAAGAAAAGATGCATTGAGGAGGGTAAGAAAGATAGATTCACATTACCCCCATAACTACCCCCCAAGCCAGGGTAGCCCAGTGCAGAGAGAGACACCATCCCATGGAAGAAGGAGAGGAAAGTGAGCATCTACTTCACCATGGACCCCAAAGCTAGCCCACCCCAACATCATGCCAACTCCCATGGCATTAGGTGGCTCCCTGCAGGCTACCATGAACCAGGGACCCCAACTTTCACTGGCAATTGCCAGCTCCTTTGGCCACATGTGAGTCTCACAACACTAGGATGCTGGAGGTCTCCAGCAATTACAGGCTCCTTGTCCACCAAGGTGCCAGCAAGTTTCCATGGCCTGAGTGACACTGGGGCCCCAGGATCCCAGCAAGGTCCTGTAAACCTAGGCTCCCAGCCCATCCCAGCAATGAGCGGCTCTCCTGGCACCAGGCTCTTAGCAGACTCTTGCCAACCAGGATCTCAGCTTACCCCAGCACTAGCTGGCTTCCACGGCCTTAGGAGGCTCCTATGGCACCAGACTCCTGATGGGCTCCCATGGCCCTAGGAAGCTCCTATGGCCCCAGGATACCAATTAGCCCCTATGAACCCTGGCTCCTGACTGGGACCAATGCCAGAATAACTACACAGACCCAGGCTTTTGACACACCCCTGCCCAAGGCTGGATCACATACCCAGGCTCCTTGCCTGCTCCAGTACAAAACAAATTCAATAGCACAGTATAAGGATAATATACCATAATCAAAGAGAATTTGTTCCTGGAATGCAAGGATGGTTCAACATGAGCAAATCAATAAATGTGATGTACCACATTAATAGAATGGAAGATAAAAATCATGTGATCATCTCAATAGATATAGAAAAAGCATTTGACAAAATTCAACATGCTTTCAGGATAAAAACTCTCAACAAATTGGGTATAGAAGGAATATACCTCAACATTATAAAGGTCATAAGTGGTAAATTCACAGCTAAATCATACTCAGCAGTGAAGGGTTGAAAGCTTTCCAGCTAAAATCACAAAAAGACAACTCTGCTATCACCACTCTTAATCAACATAGAACTAGAAATCATTTCCAGAGCAATTAGGAAATAAAAAGTAAAGAAAGGCATCCAAGTCAGAAAGGAAGAAGTAAAATTGTCTCTAACTGCAGATGAAATGATATTATATATAGAAAATCCTAAGACACCAGCAAAGAACTATTAGAACCAATAACTAAATTCAGTAAAATTAACATACAAAAATCAGTTCTATTTCTATACTCTAACACATAACTCTCTGAAAAAGAAAGAAAGCAATTCCATTTGCAATAGCATAAAAAATATATATAATACCTAGAGATAAATTTAACCAAAGAACTGGAATGAACTGTACACTGAAAATAATGACAATGATGAAGTAAATTAAGAAGACACAAAAATTGAAAGATATCTCATGTTCATTACTGTAAAAATTAACATTATTAAAATGTCCATACTACTCAAAGCTATGTATAGATTCAATGCAGTCCCTATCAAAATTTCAATGACATTTTTCACAAAAATAGAAGAGAAAGCAATTCAAAAATTCTTATGGAACCATAAAAGACCCTAAATATCCAAAGAAATCCCGAGAAAGAATAAAAAAGCTGTAAATATCATAATTCCTGATTTCAAACTTTATTACAAGCTATAGTAATAAAAACAATGTAATGAATATAGTACTTACATAAAACAGACACATAAATCAATACAACAGAATCAAAAGCCCAGAAATAAAACTACATATATATGGTCAATTAAAATTTGACAAAGGAGCCAAAAAAAACTCAATGCAGAAAGTATACTTTTTTCAATAAATGATGTTGAGAAAGCTAGCTATTCACATACCAAAAAATAAAATTTGACCCTGATTTTACACTGCTCTCATGATTAACTTGCTATGTATTAAAGGCTTACATGTAAGACCTGAAAATGTAAAACTACTAGACGAAAACATATGGGAAAATTCCTTGACATTAGTCTTGGCAATGGTTTTTTAAATATGATGCCAAATGCTCAAGCAACAAAGCAAAAATAAACAAGTAGGACTATCAAACCAAAAAACATCTGCACAGAAAAAGAAATAATTAGCAAAATGAAAAGCTAATTTTGGAGTGGGAGAAAATACGCAGACCATGTATCTGATGAAGGGTCAATGATCAATCTGAATCTGTATAAGTAACTCATACAAGTCAATAGCAAACAAAAACAAACAAACAAAAAACCAACCAATAGGATTAAAAAATAGGCAGAGGACTTGAATAGACATTTTTCCAAAGAAGACATACAAATGGCCAAATGGTATATGAAAAGATGCTCAACATCACTAATCATCAATGAAATGCAAATCAAAACCACAATGAGTTATCACCTTACACTTTTTGGAAAGGCAAAAAGATGAGACAATAAATATTGACCATCCTGTGGAGAAAAGGAAATTCTTGTGCTTTGTTGGTGAGAATGTAAATTGGTGCAGTAACTGTGGAAAACAGCGTGGAGATTCCACAAAAATTTTAAATTAGAACTATCATATGATCCAGCAATCTCACTTCTCAGCATATATCCAAAAGGATGGAAATCACTACCTCAAAGAGATATCTGAATTCCTATGTTCATTGTAGCATTATTCTCAATACCCTAGACACGGAAACAACCTAAGTATCTATCACAGATGAATAGATAAAATGTAATTCCATTGACCCTTGAACAATGTGGGTTTGAACTCTGTGGGTCCACTTATATGCAGATTTTTTTCAATAAATTCATACTACACCACTATCCAAGGTTGGTTGAATCCATGGATGTGGAACCTTGGATGTGGAGGGCCACCTGTAACTTACATGTGGAGTTTTGATTGTGTGGAGGGTCAGTAACCATAAGCCCGATGTTGTGCAAGGGTCAACTGTATATATATATATAATTCAGTTTTTAAAAAAAGAAGAAAATCCTACCTTTTTCACCAACATGGGTGGACCTGAGGACATCATGCTAAGTGAAAGAAGTCAGACAGAGAAAGATAAATACCATACGTTCTCACTTATATGTGGAATCTGAAAAAGCCAAACTCATAGAATATAAAGTAGAATGGTGATGCTTGGGACTGGGATGGGGGAAATAGGGAGATGTGGGTCAAAATGTACAAACTTCCAACCATAAGAGAATAAGTTTAGAGGATCTGATGTACAGCATGGTGATTATAATTAACAATACGCTATTATGTACTTCAAATTTATTATGGGAGTACATCTTTAATATTATCACCACAGATTTAAAAAGTGGTAGTTATGAGAGGTGATGGAGGTGTTAACTAACCTGATCGTAATCATTTTAAAATATATACATGTAACAAATCATCATGTGTACATCTTAAACTTGTATGTTACATGTCAATAATATTCTAACATATAAAAAGGAAAATAAGAGAATTATTTGAAGAATTAATCTATAGTTAAATAAGCCTACTCAAAATCTACCTCCCCATATATCACCATAGATTCAGTATTTCATTTTTCCAATTGCACACCCAGATCTTGATATTCTCTCATGGAGAATTTGATTTCACATGTAGTCCTTACCAGTAGAATATCATAGATTAAGAATGATTATAAATCATAGGAGGAACATTTGAATTAAGAGATGGTTGGCTTTTAGAGGTAATACAGCATGTAACATTAATGTGCCTCATCCTTTGTCATTAGGTATTTACTGGGCACTGCAAAGATCAGGTGTCATGTTGGGTTCCAGGGATATAATTATGGTTAATATTCATTACTCTATGGAAGTGTATAGTCCAAGTGAAGAGGCAAAAAAATATACAGAAAAGTACAATACATGGTGAAAATTGATACATGCAAGGTGCTTAGCCAGGCTTTGGGGTCAAGTAGGGTTCCTCTGACAATATGTTACCTCTACCAAGTTGTGACTAGTGCTTAGGAGTTAGCTAGGTGAGAGAAGATGGGAAAAGTAATCCGAGTTGAGGCAAACTGCATGTGGAGAAGCTAGGCAAGAGAGCTGGACATTTCTAGTGAATTTTGAGTTGATCTTGACTGGAACGGAACAGAGGAGTCAGTGTCTGGAGACAGCCATGGAGAGGAGATTGTTATCCAGGCTCTATGGAACCATGATCCCAAAGGTAACAATGACCATGGAGAGTATAAGTTAGAAAGTGACTCATTGGATTAATTTGAATTAATATTTTAGTAAATTCTTTAGGCAAAATATGACTTTATTGTTTAGCATCTGATAAAAGCATTTTGTGTGATATGTGGCAAAAAATCATAGGTATCTAAGATCCTCTCCTATACTTTTTAATTATACTTGGGATGTGAATAAGAAAATAGAAAAATATACAAGTGTCCCAGAATAAAGAATGGATAATCTAGTAGAAATAAAGAGAAATCAACCAAGGTTAATTAATGTAATTATTCAACAAATATTTATTTAATTTTCATCGTGTGCTGGATATTGTGCTAAAGTGAGCACTCAGTGATGGACAAAGTAGATATGTTCCCCATTCTCTAGGAACTCATGGTCTAGTTAGTGAGAAAAAGAACCATGAACATGTGATGTGTGTAGCAGACTTCCAAAGGCAATCTCTGCCTTAGGGTTGGGGAAGTTTTCTGGCAGGAAGGCAAGAAGGTCACAAATTCGTGTCCACAGGTGTCAAGCAAGGTAACACTAATGCATGAAGTAACCCAAGTGCTAAGTTTTTTTTCTTGGAATCAAGATTAATGCATGACTAATAATATTCTTTTTTGAAATATCGTGCAAACAAAATAAAAACTCAAATCAAAGCATGTTCATTACCTGAGATCTAAATTCTCTGGCTATATGATTATGTGAGGGAGACCTTACAGTGCCCATCATAGAAGCTCCATGACCCTGGATCATCAAGATTGGAGGACAGAAGTATACAGGTGCCCTTTGACAAACGATGAAGAATAATCACATCACTCAGAGAAAAAGGGTCCATTAGAGAAACAGATTTATACTGTACATCAGCTCAAGATAGCAACTGAGAAAATAATAAGAGAAAAAAAAAAAAACCCTCTATCCTAAGACAATAATCATAAATCTAAAAAAATATACACACCAGGATATTCATAACAATAATATTTGTAGTGATGATTAAATGGAGAAAATATAATTGTCTGAAAACAGTGACCTGGTTAGCTAATGTATGGCAGATACCCACAATAGAATATTATGTCACAGTTGAGATTCTGCTCCAAATGCCTTTAGTATAGCTGGGACGTCAGCAAAGCATGTGTTGGTAGCCTAATTTTCTAATTGCACCAAATTTTTTTCTCTTCAGATCACAGGGTAGTTTTTTGTTTATTTGTTTCGTCTTGTTCTTATTGTTAGTAGTATTTACCCGTGCACTTTTCTTTCATCCTCTATACCCTATATCCTTTTGGTCTAGATTTATCTTAATCCCTCTCACAAAGTTAAAGATTTATTTATCAGTGTCTAATGATAACTTATCTGTTCACAGAGAATCACATCCTAATAGGTATTAAAATCTTAGGGTTAATATGGAAGTATTTTAGACACCAGGCAGTAAAAGGAGATAGATTTCTGAAGATTGAGTCTGTAGCACTGAATCTGAAAGCACCATAGATAGCATGCAAATGGTTTTGCACAAAACTGGCCATCCTCGTTTCTCTTTTTTAAAATTAAGGTATAATTGATGTAGAAGATCATATTAGTTTTAGGTGTACAATGTAACAATTCAGTATCTGTATATATTGCAAAATGATCACCATAATGTCTAATCAATATCTGTAACCATACACAGTTACACTTTTTTCTTGTGATGAGAATTTTTAAGATCGACTTTCTTAACAACTTTCAAATATGCTGTACGGTATTATTAACTATAGTCATCATGTTGTATATCACATCTCCATGACTTACATTTTTTGGTGACCATCATTCTCCTCATTTTACAGATAATGGAAGTGAGACAAAAGGAGAATTAACACAGCTGAGAGCCAAACTCAGGTAGTCTGTTTCCAGTCCGTTATGCTCTTATGCCCAATACCATGAGGCTTCCCCAATCATTTCTTTTGCAATCATTTCCGATTACACCTTACTTTTCAAATGTGATGCTTGGTGTTGCTGGCCACAATTCTGTTCACCTTGTTTCAGATTTCCTCTCTTGCCCTCTGCTGCTTTGGACTACCAAAGGCAGTGTCTATTCCTAGACACCTCCAACAATCTGCATCTCAAGATTTACATTTTGTTGCTCATAGAAAGATATATTAAAAAGGAAATGTAGATCTCTTGAAGAGAAAAATCATACTGTTTATATATTGCCTGGGGCTAGTCTGATTCAGTTTGAGTTAAAATTCTTTACTATACATCTCAATAACTTGTATTTTCCAGAATATGACCAACAGCACAGTAGAATCATGGCCATGAGTATGAACATTTTTGCATTTCGGATACCCAATTTAAAGTTTATTGATTCCATAGTATTTATTTCATATAAAAACCAGTGTCTGAAATTAATATGTGTTCTAAATAAGAATGGTAGCATCATTTTGATAAAGTAAAAGACATCAAATATTGTCTCAAAGTCTAACTACTGATGCTAGTAAAGATAGAGACCAACTTTTAAACAAAAGAGTCACCATGGAGTGACAGAGATTGTTTTTCTTGGTAAGAAAAAAGATACTTCCCCTGAGATAATAATGAGAACATGAAAATTTGAGTAATCATTGTCTTCATCTGTAATGTGTATTTTCCTCTCTGGCTTACTCTTTCTTTTTCTTTTCCAGTAAAATTATTATCTTGTATGAGGGTTAAATTCAAAATTAACTGTTTCCCTGTACCTTTTACTATCATTAAGAAGTACACCCTCACATGAATGATTTAGTGATTGCTTTCATGTTCATGTTTGACTGTATTAATTAACCTTCAAGATGGAGGCTTTTGTGTGCATGGCAGAGGTTGCCAGCACTCATTGGAATTTTTTTCTCTTTCTGGGTTCATAAGAAGATGGTATATCCCAGTTTCAATCAGTTAGGAGTGGCCATGGGATTATCTGAGCGAGTGAGTTTTAGGTGGAAATGACATATGTCGTTTCTGGGCCAGAGTATTTAGTCACAAGAATGAGACTCTATAGCACACTTTTCGTCGGCTGTCATGGACAGTTATGTGGGCATGGAATAGCAATCAGGATGTACCTGACTAGGTTTGAAACACAGAGTCCCCCTTGGAAATCTACATTACACAAAGAGCAAAAGCAAGATAAAAACCTTTATTTTATTATTTGTTGTTTTTGTTTGTTTTCTTTTTTTATTTTGCTTAATGTGTTTTAATAAAATATTATTGTTTTTATGGCTTAGGCTATTCTGAGAGATATTGTATTACATTAAACTTTGATTCCACAACAGTACAATACTTATCTCAGTGTTTGAATATGCTAAACATTTAGGACTTGAAGTTAATACTTTTCTCACATTTTGTCTTTGCTTATTTATTAATTAGTTTATACAATGTACTAACTGCTAGGGTAGCTGTTTTGAGGATTAAAAATATTATCAGCATTCAAGGGATTTCTTTTCAATGCCATAGACTATATATGAATTTCTTTTAATGTAGGTACACGGAATTCTTTGACCAGGTGAGAATGTTACCCAGAAATATTTTTATTATTATTCCCTTGTCACTATACCAAAAAGTGCACGTAGTTATTCAGGTTTTATATTAGAATCCAGAAATTGGACATTTTTTTTTAGAAATAAGAAAAAAAAAGAACTTTATTTCAGATCAAAATACTCTTAAATGTTCATAGCATTTATTAGGTGGTAAAATATTTCACAATAAAATTCAGCCTAATTTAAAGAAACATAGCAAAGGCTGCACTCCAAAATTTTTGAATCATGATTTGTTTTAAGAGTTAATCCTATTGACCCTAAGAAAAACTTTATCCATGTGCATGGAAGTGCAGGATGCATATGTGTATTGAAAAATAATATTGATGAATTTGGGTAATCAAATACTCTAACAGGACCTCCGTATACTGTAGGAGGGAGGTAAGTTTTCTCTAACTGGAGCACTAGGTATGATCACCAAATTCACAGTCCCATAAGGATAACATTTATTATCATAAAAAGAACTATAGCATTTGAAATCCGAGGTTAAGCATTTATTACAAGGTTTATGAGGAGACTATGAATCTCAAGTGAATTCACTGCATGAGAAAAGTGAATTTATTATCAAGGGCATGAAAGGAATCAGTCTTCTGAATGCTTAATACACTCTGTTAAAGCTTCATAATAAACTGTTCACCTCACTGCGTGCTATTCCAAAGTCTACAATGCAAGATATGACTAACCTCTAAACCACAGTCCTTTTAAGGCACTGACAATAAGGTAACTAATTCATGTGTATTCATTATGAAAAAAATATGCCAAATAGTCAGCATTATGCTACTGACTTTTCTAAGATCTTCTGTAGAATAGATTCTAGCTAATTTCTAATGTAAAGAACTTGCCTTCAATACATACAAAATATTCTAAATCTCAAAAGATCATAAAACATCAGAGATAAAGTGATGGGCAGAGCTGACAATTTTTCAAAGCATCTTGGAGGATACAAAATACATTTTTGTTGGTTCACAAACACTAAACTGGTTACTCCATGAGTACTGGATTTTAAAATATATAACTGCCTCAAAAATCTCACCTTAGGAAAGGTTAATAAGCCTGAACTGGCAATATCATGAGATCTCTGATGGAATCTAATTTGCACGAAGTTCACATTCTGAAAACATTTTGTTAGACTGACAAGAGGTTAGAAAAGAAACAGATGATACCTGAGAAAGGTCTTTTCCTCCTTAATATATGTGTATAATTTCCATTATGGGTAATTAGAACTTCATACATGGAACAGTGAAAGAATAGACCAGAACATATTTTCTTCCTTAAAAAGCACTATTTTAGCAGCAATGGAACAGACTGCTGAGGTCAGAAGGGTCCCAGAGCTAGACAGTGTTTACAAAGCCAGGGAACAGGTTTCAGTGTGAAAGAAATTCTCCTAGCCAAATGATGGAAACATAAGGAAATTATTCTGATGAATATGAAACATGTTAAGCATTATTTAGTTTTCATCATAAAATAGTATAATGGGCTTTCATTTTACTACACATAGCTTTTGGAGCATACATTTCTCCAACAAATAGCAAATGGGAAAGCAAGTTGGAATTAGGCAAGCCCTGGGGATGGCATAAGGTAAAATGTCCATCCAAGCTGTGAGCTTGCTGTTGAATTGATGTTACTACTGAGTAAATGGAAATCAAAGGATGAGAGGAATAAAAACAGTATAAGGAAATTTGTTAACAGGTTTAGATGACACTCTTTTGGTCCCTGAGTTAGAACTAAGCAAGGCTTTCCCTTCAGAAACTAGGTAATCTTTCAACAAAAAGACAAAATAGGATGAAAGCAGGTGGCAATACATTCAAAAAGAATAAGGAGGTGCTCACTCTTTTCTGATTTATATGACCACCAATACCAGACTTGCCTACTAATTTTCCTTATCGCTATAATAATTGTTATGATGCTCTATAGCAATCATTATTTCACACACCTTCTTCCCTCTCTACAGCGTGCTAAGGCTATGAGAAGCGTGGCTGAACACATTTCCGTTTTGTGGTTTTGACTCTCATTTTCTCCTGAAAGTCACTCATTGCCACAGAAGTTTCATGATGAAAAGTCAGATTTCTGACCTGAACTCCCCTGAGGTCAATGTACCTACGTAAAGGAGTAGGGTAGGGTAATGTTCTTACATATAATCCAAAGTATTTTTCTTTTTTAAAAATTGATGTTTCCTCCCTGGAATCATCTTGCAATTAAGACTAGGCCAAGGGGATTAGGTTTATTGCCATAGATAAGAGGCAGGCAGACATTGCCTAGGAAAAAAAAAAAAAAGTCAATGCTTAGCTTTGAACTTAAAACTAAATGCCTCAGGTTGAGTTCTTTGGAAGCAGATGCTGAGACAGTTTAGCATGGGAGAAATTTATTCGGGATTCACACCTGTGGCAAAGAGTGAGAGGAAGTAGGATCAGGCAGAGGGAGAAGTGGAATTGCCATCCAGGTCAGAGAAAGCCTTGGATAGGTCAACTTCTAGCGAACTGTGGGTGTTAAGCCCCCTCTGTGGTTTGTATGTTTTGTGACCCATGAAGGGAAAAGTAGCTCCCTCCAGCTGTGACTGCTGCTGGCAGCTGAGGCTACAAATCTTTTCTTGAAGAAGAATCTTGGCAGTGTATCTCTGAGTCAGGCACTGGCTTTGAATAAAAGCTCAACTGCGAAGTTTTCAGCCACAATTTAAAATCATAGAAAGGGGATTTCTTGAACATCCTAAAGCTGGGTATTTACATGTCCACAACCTTGAATTAGAGGATTAATCTCAGAGTAAACCAAGAGTAGGGGGAATGCAAGCTTTAAAGCGAAGAAATTTACCACACCACTGACAAACTCCTTCCAAGATTGGTGAGGGTATGAGAAAGGAAAGGGAGGATTTCATTATGATCTCCTGCAAAAACACTCAGAGTTTTTGGAGAATCTCTCAAAACCTCAATGATGATTCTCTGCATCCTGACCTAGCCTGGAGATTCTGGCAGCCTCTGGGAGAATCCTGCTTTGTATGGCCTTGGATTAGTAGAGTTGTAATGGCTGAGAAAGGCCTAAGAGTTGAACTCCAGGGCTTCCTTACTGGGGATTGTTCATACCAGCCTCTTCAGGGAAAGCAGATGAGACTTCTTTATTCTCTAGCGTTAGGAATCAGATATTTTGTGAGAAACAGTAGATATGAATAGACCTGGGAGTCAAAAGAAGGTCACTTACACAAGCAGAAGCAACATCCATAGTCATTAAGTTTAGGTATTAACACAATCTCTAAATGATGAAGGGAACTAAAATTAAATTAAGATCAAACAAATGAAATTAAATAAAGTTGAATAAAATAAAAAATTCAATTCCTTTTTTTTTCTAACCACATCTCTGGAGCTCAAGAGTGACAAAAGCCTAGTGGCTACTATACTGGACAAGTTATATACAGACCATTACCTTTATCACAGAATGTTCTATTGGGCAGTGCTACTTGAGAGAAATGTGAGATTATTTCAAATATATATTTTTTACATTTTTAACATCTGAATTCTAATGTATCTTTTGATCATGTCATATGAAGAAATAATTTTTCAACACTGTTTAGAGCTAGGAAGAAGAAAAAAAATTTTTTTTTGAAAAATAGATTGTAGTGAGGCCAATTTTGTCACTCTGCATGAAAACACCATACTCACTACAACTCTTGTGTTTTCATCAATTTGCATTCTATTCCAAATATCATATATCTGAAAAATTCCTTGATGAATCAGTCTCTCCACAAAGCCCTCTCTTATAGAATGCATGATCATTAAGTGCTATCCATCATTTCTCCAATACCCAAAGCAATATAAAAGTAATTAAGTTTGTCTCAGAAGACTTTGTATCAGGCTTCTTTTACCTAGCATATTTTTGAGGTTCTTATACATTGTATCAGGCATCAGTGCTTCATTTCTTTTTGTGGCTGAATAATATTCTATTGTGTGGATATGTACATTTTGTTAATCCATTCATTTGTTGATGGACATTTTGGTTGTTTCCACCTTTTGGTTACTGGGGATAATGATGCAAACATTTCTTGTTATGAAGGTACTTGTTTAAATACCAGTTTTTAATTCTTTGGGGTATACACTATAGAAGTGAGATTACTGGTTCATATGATAATTCTATGTTTAATATTTGGAGGAACCATCAGACAGTTCTCCACTGCTTTTGCAGCATTTTATATTCCAGCCACCAATGTATGAGGGTTCCACTTTCTCCACATCCTCACCAACACGTTATCTTCCATTTTTTGTTTGTTTGTTGTTTGTTTGTTTTTAACACATCCTACTTTAATGGGCATAAAATGGTTTTTATTTGTGTTTCCCAAAGCCCTAATAATGTTGAGTATCCTTTCATTTGCTTGTTGCCCATTTATATATCTTCTTTGTAGAAAGGTCTATTCAAGAAAAGTCTATTCAAAGGTCATTTAACATGTGAGAAAATAGACACCAAATAGTTTAATTGTTGTGGTTATATAACAATAGAAATCATTATCAAATATTGATACTTAGCTTCCACCAAGAATATATATTAAGCTTTGCAATTTTTATTTCACTTTTTCTTCATAATAACTATGAAGTTTGTATGAAAGAATTTCTCATTTTACGTATTTTACTCTCCCCAAGAGTTAAGTAAAAGATTGGTCTAGAAATTGCTTTCTGATTCAAAACTCATTATTGGTAATATTTTGTTCATTTTTAGAGTTGCTATCAAATTTTGGAGTGTTTTTATATAAATATTTTAAGAATTCAGGGATGTCCTCTTTTTTTTTTCACAATTCCTAACCTTGACTGTTCATTGATTTTTTAAATTCACTATGCAATTTGTAATCTATACCCTCATTGCAGAAGCATACTATGAGTTTTAAGCTCATGTTTATGGATTTCAATAAGTCTTCTAAAAGTAGTGATATTTTAATGAGTTATAATGTATGTATAGTAAATTGTGTAAAGTTCACTAACTTTAAACCTTAAGCTAAATGTATCTTTATCACCCAACAATACTATCACCCAAATCAAGAAATAGAGCATTCTCAGCATCTCAGAGTGTTCTCTTTTGTCCGTTCCCAGTCTAACCTCAACTTTCAGAGGTGACAACTGTTGTTAATTCTTTCATAAAATTTGTCTATCCCTAGTACAGTATGTTATATACTATTTTCTGTCTAGATTTTTTCATTCAGCGTAATATCTCAGAGATTCATTCAAGTTGTTGCATTAGTTTGTTCTTTTTTTATTGCTTTGCAGATTTCTATTTTATGTATATAACAAAATGTATGTATCTATTTTCTTGCTGATGATATCCAGGTTGTTTCCAGTTATTAGTTATTATAAACAAAACAGTTTTTGGGTGGACATATATACTTATTTCTCTTGGACTCTTAGGACTGAAATTGCTGTGTCATTTTTAGTTGTGATAAGCAACTTCTAAGATGGCCCACAATAATCTCCACTTCCTGGGGATCAACCCCTGTGAAATTTCTCCCTCTTGGACATGGGATAGATTTACTGATTTACTCCAAAGAAACCTAATATGGTAGAAATAATGAGATGTCACTTCTGAAATTAGGACCTAAAAAGATTGGCTTCTGCCTGAAGTATACTTTCTTTCTCTCTCTTGGATTTCTAGAAGACATTCGAGCTAGCCCTATAAAAAGGCCCAACTGAGTGAGCTCAAAAGTAGATATTCTGAAGACTTTCAACAGTGGTGTGATCCTGGAAACAGCTCTTCTGAAGTCCACCGACAGACGTGTGAGTAGGCTTCATGGATAATCTTCCCTCAGTCAAAATTTGAGATGATTGCAGGATGCGCTGATATTTCAGTGAGATACCCTGAGCAAGAAACAGCCAGCTAAACTGATTCTAGATTCATGATCTATGGAAACTGAGGTAAAAAATATTTATAGTTTTTGTCTTAATTAATATAATTTTAAAATATATGTTTAGTTTTAATAATTATTGAAAGTAAATTTTTAAGTGTTTGTATCATTTTATACTTCAGTCAACAATGTATGAAAGTCCCAATTGTTCCACATCTTTGAAAACAGTTGGTATTGTCCGTTTTTTAAAGTGTAGTCATTGTGGTTACATTATCATTTCTCTGAAGACGAGTGGTATGGAGCACATTTTTTATTCTTATTAGCTACTTGTATATTTTTGTTTATGAAGTGCCTGTAGAAATATGTTGCCTGTTTCTATGTTAGCTTTATATTTTTCTTATCGATGTATCAAGCTTCTTTATATGTCATAGACCTATGTCATTTGTCTAATATATATTTTCTAAAATCTCATAGTCTGTGCCTTGCCTATTCCCTTTCCTAATGGTTTATTTTTGTGAAAAAGCAACTCTAATAACTCTGTCATAAATCACATGACTTTATTTTTTGACTCTATTTATTAACTACCGTGCTTCATGAGTGTTCTGTCTATAATTGGACCATTACCGCACTGTCTTAAATACTGCAATATGCTTTAAGTCTTAAATAAAAATAGGCATCTTCAAATTTGTATTTTTATTTAAGACTTTCTTAACTGTTTTGGTCCTTTTCATTTCCATATAAACCTTAGGGTAGGCTTACAAATGTTCACACACACACACACCTCCTAAGATTATGATTTGTATTGTATTGAAAGTATAGATCAGTTTGGACTTTACATTGTAAAAATATTGAGTTCTCCAATACATTAACTTGTATATCTCTCCATTTATTCAGTTGACTTAAATTCTTTCAATAATTTTGGAGTTTCTGGAGTAGATACCTTACACATATTTCTTCCTATATATTTCATATCATTTCTGCATTCAATAATATTATATTTTAATTTCAATTTTCCATTTGCTAGTATATAGAAATGTAGTGCAATTACTGCTATTAGATTTTTTGTAGATTCTTTACGATTTTCCGTGAACACATTTACGTCATCTGTGAATAAGTACAATTTTCCTTTTACCTTTTGATTATTTCTTTCCATATTTTTCTTATTGCTTTGCCTAGGACCCTCATACAATATTTGAGAGGTTGTAATACTAGAATTATTTGGCTTTTTACGATCATGAGGAAGAAAATACTCATTATTTCACTAATAAGTATATTTCGTCAGCACATCAAAGATAGTATTCCACTACCTTCTGCCTTCTTTATTGCTTTGGAAAAGTTTGCTGTCAGTCCACTTGTCATTGCTCTGTAAGTATTCTATCTTTAAAAAGTTGTCTTTTCTTTTACAGTTTGCACTTTCACTAAGATATAACAAGGTGTGAATTTTTTAAGTATATGAGCTTCGGATTGATTGTGCTACCCAAACTTTAAGATTCTTGTTTTTACCAAAAAGTCCATGCTGTTTCTGGAAAATTCTCGGCAGCATATTCTTCACCCATTCCTTTCTTCTCTCAAATTCCCTTTATTATCTTCTTTCTTAACTCAAATATATAATAGTTTTTCGTTCTATTTTCCATTTTTAAATTTTTGTCAGTTTTGTTATATAACAAAGAGATAAGCAGATGGTTATCTCTTCAGATTGGATCGCTGAAGACATTATTTTTTTCATCAAGTAAGGGTTTTTATGGGGAATTCTATTTTCACATAGTCATATCATATATGAACTGAGTAGAAAGTCAAAATTATTATTGACTTAGGGATTAACTTATCAAGTAAGAAATAACAGTGAGACACTTTCATGGCAATCAAATTGATATAATACAATGAATAAAGCAAATATTTACTAATGATTTCAGAAATAGCATAATTTTCTCATACTTAATCTAGTTCCCCAGTTTAAATAATATGTATAATATGTATGGGTTTATGTTTCCCAAGTTTATAATTTTACTACTAAACACTTTCATGAGCTTCAGACTCACATCCAAGGCCTGAAGTTTATACTTCAAAGTTAAACCTTCCCAAAACAAAATTTCTGAATTCCCCCCAAAAAAGCCTATTCCTTCAGAATTAATCTTCATTTTATTATTGGCAAAATCACCCATCTAGTAACTCAGGTCAAGTTTTTAGATATTATTTTAAATTTTCCCTTTCCCTTACTCCCTACATCATCCCTCCACTACAGCCATGTTGGCTATACTCAAAAATTGCTCCTGAAATTAACATTTTTTCCACTGTTCACTGCTACTCTTCTAGGCCAAACTACCATAAGAACATTCCTGAACTTCTGCAATAGCCCCTTTATTCTTCTCCTTTTTTCATTTTTGTCCCATTTTAGTACCTCTTCTAGGAAACAGCCAGGGTAATCCCTGAAAAAGATCCATTAGTTATTTTTCCATTTCTTAAATGCTTCTACTGCCTTCTTACTTCAATTAGAATAAAATTCTACTGCTTTTCAGAGTCTTCAAGGCCCTGTTTGTCTATTCATCTCTCCAGTCCCAACTTATATCACTTCTTCCTCATTGATGTCTTTTAATAGCACTTGAGTTCTTGTTGAACCTTGAAAATACCAAGACTTTTCTTGCTAAAGCACTTCTTAAATTTTTAACTTCCTTTCCTCAATATTCTTCTTGCCACAGATATTTAAATCACTGTCTCTTTATCATCACTTTTTAAGGAAGTGCTTAAGCAGTGTCATGAGGACAGAGGAGACAGCCTGAATGGACTCTCACCATCCAAGTCTAAGGTAGTTTGAGCATCAAAAATAATGGAAATAATGGTTTATAAAATTCGTGTGTCCATAAGAATGAAAGAAAGAAAAAAGAAAAGAGAGAAAGAAAGAAAGAAAGAAAGAAAGAAAGAAAGAAAGAAAGAAAAAAGGAAAGAAAAAAAAAGAAAGAAAAAGGAAAGAAAGAAAGGTAATGCTTTTTTTGTAGTGGAATGCCAATTAGTAAATGCAGAAGAAATGGTGGAGTTAAAACATTTATCATTTTTCAACTATCAAAGGAATAATTAGTTGCATAAAGAATCAGAGATGGATGTTAAAGCTAGTGGTAAAAGTTTAATAAGGAAGAGGATATATACATAATTTTAATATATTTTCCCACAAATTACTTATCAATACAAATGGTAAAAATAATAATGTTATAGTGAAGAAACCTAACAAACATAACCTTAATCAAGCTATCAAAGTTGACTTTACCAATAATGGGCCAAACCTATATCAGGTACTTTTTTATATGATGCGCTAAGAAGAACATGGTAACAACAGTATGCATATTGTGAATCTCATCATGAGAAAACATCAGACAAACTCAAACTGAGGAACATTCTACAAAAGCAAAACAAAACAAAACTGGTCTGTATTCTTCAAAAATGTTAATTTCATGTAATACATAGAAGTCTGAGAAACTGTTCCAGATTAAAGGAGATCAAACACACATGCCAAAAAAGTGGCATCATGTCTACAGTTACTCTGAAATAGTCCAGATATATGAATATTGGACTATTTGTGAATTTCAAAAAAAAAAAAAAATTTACTTTGAACTCAACTCCTCCAATTCTGCCTTGATTCATTTGAACCACATTTCCCACCTCCACATTCTATCTTACCTTTTTGTGGATGGATTTCTGATAATTCATCGGACCTAGTGCATGTTCTAAGAGAAATTTTTTCTTTATAAAATGATTGATTTGTCAGAGAGGTAAATCAAAAAATATCTATGCATCGAAGCCAAACATATGGCAAACACCTGAAAATAGGTCAAGAAAGTAATCACAAGTGGGACTATTGCTATAAGAACTTTAAAACTATCAGTATTACCTTCTGGCCTATAAAGATAATGAAGGCTAGGAAAACTCTACAGTAAATATCTTGATGATTTCTCATACAACTTTATAAAGCTCTTCTGTTTATAACTTCAAAGAAACTGTTTTTGGACTTTGCAATGTTTTTAATATTTTATCAGTTGTAAATGAAATTCAGCTTTTCTATTGAAATTGCTAAGTGGCTAGACTATAATCTTTGGAAGCAATGTTTATTACATACATTGTATATCAAACAGTGCTAAAAGTTTGATTTAGAAAATATAACATAAAAAGTGATAGCTAAAATATGTAGTCATTGGAATCATTTTTTTTGTTGTTAAGTTGCTGTGGAAAATATATAAGAAGATTAGAAAAATAAATGCCTACTCAATGTCATGCTGTTTTGTTTGTTAAAACATATAAGACATAGTATATTATTTACTTAACAAAAATGTTAATTAATCACCAACTATGTATAGGCAATGAGCTATTTGCTGGGAGTTGTGGGTACACACGTATGACCTGGCATATGTAGGGATTTCTAAGCTGAAGACAAGATTGCACTCTAGAGCCTGGAGGAAATGAGATGCTGTATCTTTATCCTTAAAAGGCATCTCCATTTTCCATTATGAAATTCACAATTTTAAAGAAGTTAGGCAAATTGGATAAATTCCTCTAGAGCACCATTCTTTTGTTTTCATAAAATTGTTGATGCATTAAGAGTGGGAAAATGGAGCCACATTTTTGTTTATATCATGCTATCAGGTTTGGCAAGATATAGCACATGGTTCTCTAGCTGCTTTCTTTCTTTAATTTTTAGACCCAGACATTTTTTCACAGAAATTCAATCCTTATGTTCTTCATTCCTTTCCATTTAACTCATCAACAAGTGGCTCTACATGAGATTTTGACATTCAACATAAATTTTATTATTTTTTCTTAAACATAGGAAGTTGTATTTTGCCAAGGGTAAACAAAAGTATTTAACTTCAGTTTCACTTCATCCAGTAATATACATACTTGTGTGCTTATTTGTGTGTATGCTACTTTTGGTAAAACAGATTTCTTCCTCTGTTCTAAAAACTTTCCTGGCATGATAACGAATGAAGAGGAAGGGAGGAAAGAATACACATGACATTCAGCATGAACAAATTAATCATCCTTGAATAAAATGTTGAGGGAATAATGAGTTTACACCACAAGAAGTAATGAATTCATTCCATAATTCTTCTTCCTCCAGTGTTTAAGTTGTATTCACTGGTACTAAATATTTTATAAACTAATGTTTCAGAAAAAGTAACATCTAATACTTACTAGAAACCATCTGTCATTTGTTTTGTCCAATATGTATTATGTATTTCTTAATTTTTATTTAATCTTGAGAATTAAGAACAATTATTTACATTATGCAAATGAGAAATTTAAGACATTGAAAGATTAAGTATCTTCCTCAATCACACACCTATAATTGAGTGACTAAAACAGGATTCATACCCTTTCCTTCTGATTGCAAAGTCTATGAATTTTAGCATACCTTATACTTTCTCATTCTATTTGGCATATAACCCACTGCGACCTTCAAATTTTTTTAAAAGGAATAAATTAGTTTGATTTGTCTCAATCTTCATTGAACTTTTAGTTCACTGATATTAAAAGTATGTCAAAGATCACCTGTTGGTAAAATTTTATGTTTCTTCACATGTTCATAAGTAGTTTGTGCATCAAAATGGGATTGATTTAGGTACTATTATTCAAAGTCCTGGCTTTCACCTTTAAACATTATTCTTCTTTGTAAATGATTAAGATCTTGAAATTAAATATAAATCCATTATTAAATTTATTAGCAGCATTTATAAGATCATAAATAACAAATTATCATTATTGGTAATGAGCCAAGGGAGTTAAGTTTATAAACAGTCTTCATGTAGAAGTTTCCATAAGAATTATATAAAAGGTGCTTTCCTACTAAATTCTTATTTAAATGTGGTTAAGCAACTGGACACAGAAGTCATCCTGCTATTAAAGCTCAACTTAAGCCTTAAAAACCACTTCTGCACAAACGTAAAGAATACATAAATTAATTTACTGTAGAAAACCTGAAGCAACTTGTTCCTTGTAGAAAAGGAACATTGAGTTGGGTAAATATGTAGACAATTTTTTTCCAATTTTTCACAAGCGCATGAAAAACATTTTTCCAAAAATGAAATGTTAGCTTTATTATTATATTAGAAAATCAGAAAGTGATTCTAAGACTCAACTAATCAGATATTTCACTGGTGATGATGATGATGATAATGATGATGCAATTATTGATATGCATGCACGTGTGCTGACTATGGGACAGAGTTTACAACTACAAGAAGACCAGGTTTAAAGTCCTCAGGTAGGTTAAACAAATAGATGCATAGAAAGGATGACACTAGTACAATGTTTAGTCCTTCAGATTGACCCACAAGTTGCCACCTGCTGCTGGATTCAAACATTTTTCTTTGTGGCTGAATAACGCATTAGATAAAAGTTACATAGAGATAACTTTCAGTTAATCTCTGGAAAGAATATGTAAGAGAATGAAGCTACCCTAAAATAAGAAGTAGGACACTGAGAGCGCATATCCCACCTCCCAGAATAGTTGTATTTTTTGACTACCTCCATATAGTATTATAGCACCAATTGCAATGTATGTTCATGTTTGTTATGTCTGCTGGCTGTATCTGTCCATTTCTAAGATAGAAGCGTTGAGGTGTCCAACTATGATAATGGATTCATCTATTTCTCCTTGCAGCTGTATGAGTTTTTGCCTCAAGTAGTTTGATGCTCCATTGTTAGGTGTACACACAGTAAGAATTGCTTACATCTTCTTGGAGAATTGACCTCTTTATCACTATGTAGTACCCTTCTTTATCTTTGATAACTTTTCTTTAAATTAATATAGCTACTCTGTTTTATTTTGATTAATACTAACCTGGTATATATTTTGCCATCTGTTTACTTTTAATCTATATGTATCTTTATGTTTAAAGTAAGTTTCCTGTAGTAAACATATGGTTGGGTCATGTTTTTTGATCTACTCTGACAATATCTGTCTTTTAATTGGTGCATTTAGATCATTGACATTCAAAGTGATGACTGATATACTTGGATTAATGTCTACTATATTCATTATTGTTTCGTATTTGTTGCTCTGGTTCTTTGGTCCTGTTTTTGTCTTCTACTCTTTTTCTGCCTTTTGTGGCTTTAATTAAGCAATTTATATTATTCCATGATTTTTTTCCTTTCTTAACACATCAGTCATACTTTTTTTCACTTTTTTTAGTGGTTGCCCTACAGTTTGCAATATATGTTTATAATTAATCTAAGTTCACTTTCAAATAATAATATACCACTTCATGAGTAGTATGAGTACCTTATAATAACAAAAGGATCTTAATTTCTTTCTCCTGTCTCTTGTAACACTGCTGTTATTCATTTCACTTATATATAAACATACTTAAACAGGTATATAAATATATATATGATATATACATAAGCATACATAATCAAATACAGTGTGGCTATTATTATTTTAACAAACTGTTACTTGTTAGATCAGTTAAGAAAAAGAAAAATTAAATTTTTAATTATACCTTCACTTATTCTTTCTTCAATGTATTTCCTTTCTTTAGATAGATGGGAGTTTCTGACCTATATTATTAATTTTTTCTCTCTGAAGAATTTGTTTTAGCACTCCTTGCAAGGCAGGTCTATTTTCAACAAATCCCTCGATTTTTATTTGTCTTCAAAAGGCTTTATTTCTCCTTCACTTTTGAAGGATAATTTTGTAGAGTACAGAATTCGAAGCTGGTATTTTTTTTTCTCAACACTTTAAATATTTTATTCCACTCTCTTCTTGCTTGCCTGTTTTTTGAGGAAATGTTAGATATAATTCTAATCTTTGCTCCTCTATAAGTAAGGTGTTTTTTCTCTGACTTGTTTCAGAATTTTTCCTTTTTATTTTATTTTCTGTAACTTGAAAATTATATGCAGAGGTGCAGTTCTTTGGCATTTATACTGCTTGGTATTCTCTGAGCTTCCTGGATCTGTGGCTTAGCGTCTGACATTAATTTACAGAAATTCTCAGTCATTATTGTTTCAAATATTTCTGTCCCTTTCTCTCTTTCTTCTTCTTCTGGTATTCCCATTACATGTATGTTACATCTTTTGTAGTTGTCCCAGTCCTCGGATATTCTGTTCTGCTGTTTTTGAGGATTCTTTTGATTTATTCTCTATGTCAAAGATTCTTTCCTCAGCCATGTACACTCTACAAATATGTCCATCAAAGGCATTCTTCATTTCTGTTACAGTGTTTTTTATCTCTATCATTTCATTTTGGTTCTTTGTTAGGATTTCCATCTCCTCTGCTTATGTTGCCCATTTGTTCTTGCAGGTTGCCTTAATTTATCCATTAGAGTTTTTAGCACAGTAATGATGGTTGGTTTAAATTTCCATTCTGATGATTCCAACATTGCTGCCATGTCTGGTTCTGATGTTTTCTGTCTCTTCAAATAGTATTTTTTGTCTTTTAGAATGCCTTGTAATTTTTATTGATAGCCGGACATGATGTATTATGTAAATAGGACTTTAGTAATTTAATGGTGAAGTGTAGGGGGAGCAGAAGCATTGTATAGTCCTATGATGAGGTCTCAGTCTTTTAGTGAGCTTATACTTTCTGACTATTTACTTTGCAAGTGTTTCTCAGTTTCTTTCTCCCTCATTTAGTGGGGCAGGGTGGCTACAGTGGTCTCGAGAGTTGGGTATTTTCCTTCCCTAGGTCAGTTAAGCTCTAGTAATACCCTACGAGGTTAGACTTTGGCTACATAGCTTCCCCTGAGGGCAGACCTTGTTCAGAAGAACACAGTTCTCTGGAATATTTCAAATTGGTTTCTTTTTCCCTCCCATGTTGGAAACCTGAAGGACTTTTTGTCAGATAATTACTATGGAAACCTGGTAGAGCTCTTTGGGGGTAAATCTCATAATATTGTGGGTTCCCTCCTATAACTGGGTCCCCCTGGAATTTTCAACTCTCTGACTCTCATACTCAGACTCTATCTTTTTATCTATTAACAGTACAGATTTTCCTACCCAGCACTGGTTCCCATGGAAATTTCTGCTTGTGAGTTTCTAAATCATAACTGCCTATATTTGCTTCTCTGTCTCTCCAGTCTTGGAGACTGTGGCTTTCTCTGTGTCCTCTCCTCTCTTATTAATCCAAGAGAGTTGTTGATTTTCATCCTGTTCAGCTTTTTACTTGTTGTTGAGATGGAATGGAAACTTTATCTCTCCTTACATGCAGAACCAGTAACCAAAGTCTAGATTTCACTTATATATCTCTTTAATAAGACTATGATCTTCCAAAGGACAATGGCTCTGTTTTATTCAACTCTGTATCCTTCAAGATTCATGGAAGGCTACCCCCTTATAAAAGTCCTGTGAATTAAGAATTATATTTAATTATAATTAAAGTATTAAAGTTGTTTAATCATAATTGTGCCTTCTTCCTTTTACTCATCACACATTATGAGATCAATTTCAATAGGACCTGTCTGGGATGCAGCTGAAACTTTACTCTTTGAATGGTATGTAAGAATTGATGGACAAGAAACACTCTAGAGTATAAGGATTTCCAAAAATCAACTCTTCCAGAAAAGCAAGCAACAAAAACACTGGCAAAAGTGTCAAAATTATGGTTGGCCTCTTGAATATGGTATGCCAGTATAAAATGGAATGGCATCTTTAAAGTTCTGAAAAATATTCTCAATATTGAATTCTGTATCTAGTGAAAATATACTTTAAATATGATGGTAGAAATACTTTTCCAGATCAATGAATATTGAGTGAATTTGTCACCAGTGAACAACTGGAGCATTGTCATAGTAAATACAATTCATTGTATAAAACAAGAATGTGTAAACCTGTAAATAAGTAAATAAAATTAATGTAAAAATAAATATGCTGGAAAGGAACACTCTTTCTGACAGAATAACATCAATTAAAATAGAAGTCATGATGAATCAGAAAATCATCGCTTGATGATAAAATTTGTTGGTGAAAGATTGATGAGAAGGAAGATAATTACATAGTTTTGTAATTTTTGTGGATTTCTTATTAATACGACAAGAAACACTGTATCTATACAGTGGAGAAAGTTTTCAGATACCACATTAACTACATTATCAAATTTATTACTACCAATATGGGAACAAATCAATCTTGTGCCTCCTGATACTATGTGGAGAAGAAAACATAACTTCTGTGGCATTTCTGCCAAAAATGCATTACTTGAATCTCATTCTGAGAAAACATCAGACAAGCTTAAAATGCAAGACGTTCCATAAAATGACAAACTTTTAATCTTAAAGAATATCAAGGTGATGAAAAATAAAGGATGAGGAAATAATCCAGATTAAAGTAAATTAATAAGGCATTACAGCCAAATGAAATGCGTGATCCCAGATTATAGTCTAAAAAGGTGGGAAATAGCTATACATCAGCAAAGTATGAGACATTTGAATATAAACTGTTGGATGGTTAAGAGTATTTTTTCAATACTAGATTTCCTAATTTTAATAAGTTAATTATTTTTTTAAAGAGAGTGTCTGTTCTCAGAAAATGCTTAACTATTAAAGGGTGAAGGAGTACAATTTCTCCAATTTACTCCCAGTTGTTTACACACACACACACACACACACACACACACACACAAAGGTTTACAATATGCATCTTAAACTTCCCTACTCTACTGTCAAAATAGATCATACAACCTCATACATAATGTAAAATCCAGCAACAGTGCACATTAACTTCCCTGTCACATTCTTTATATTCTGCTAATGTTTTTATGCATTTTATTTCTACACATCTTATAAACTGTATAGTTCTTCAACATTATTTTTGCTTTAAACAGCCAATTTTTTAAAGGATATTAAAATTCAAAAGAAAATATTTTATATCTACCATCACATTTTATATTTTGGTGCTCATCTCTGATTTGTGTTGATCAGAGTTTCCATCATGTAGTATTTTCTCTCAGTCTCAAGACTTTAGCATTTTCCACAGAGCAGCTGGTGATAAAATCCTTTGGCTTTTGCTTGTCTAAAAAGTTCTTCATTTCATTTTAAATTTTAAAGCACAGTTTTTTCTGTATATAAAAAACGTAGGTTATTTATTTTCTTTCAATACTTATAATAAGTCTCTGACTTCCATTTATTCCAATGAAAAGTTAACCATCATTCTTATTGCTGCTGTCCTATGTAATGGTTCTTCACACCTTATGGCCTTTCAGATTTTTCTCTTTATCAGTGGTTAAGATGTGCTTGGTGTGGTTTTCTTGTGTTTATTCTGTTTAGGCTTTATTGAGTTTCTTGGATCTCTGAATTTTTTAGTTTTATTCAAATTTGAAAATAAATTCATCCATAATTTCTTCAAATAATTATTTGGTACTCTCTCCCACATGCCATTTTACCCTGGGACTCCAGTTACATCATATTTGACTACTCAGTATCTTTCTACAGGTACTGAATTTCATTCATTATTCTCCATCATTTTTTCCTCTCTCTTTTTAAAAATAGCTTATAATATTTTTTGTCTTCTTGTTCACTGATCTTCTCTTTAGTACTGTTTTATTTGCTTTTAAGCCCATTCTATGAGTTTGCCTAAAAAACAATCTGATACTGTACTTTCAGCTCTGGAAGTTAAATTTGCTGATTTCTATAGTTGCAGTTTCTCTTCTTGCTATATGTTTTCCATAATTCTTGAACATATTTATAATAAAAAAGTCCTTTCTTTGTAATTCCTTTTTCTCTGTCATTTCTAGTTCTGTACCTATGACTGCTTTCTATCCTATGGTTCACACTTCTTTGTTAGTTTAGCATTTGTGGGCTGGGTGCCAGGCAGTATGTTTGTTATATTCTTGAATATTAGTGTTACGTTGTGCCTTTAAAGCCTGTTGAACATTTGTTCTATTTTTTTGGGGGGCGGGGGGGATTCTTAAGTTACTTGCCAGTCACCTTGATTCTTATGAAGTTTGATTTTAAACTTTACCAATATGCCTCTAGCATAACTTTTCTCTCCTACTACTTTAGACTTGCTACTAAGGTGTGATCCTCTGAGATCCCTACTGAATTATCTGAATGCTAAGTGAAGTTTCTCTACTATAGCTAGCTGGAATTCCAATGTCTTCCAGAGCTGTACGTGTTCTGAGGATTTTTAGCTAATATTTGCTTGATAATTTTTTGTTGGTTTTGCCCAGTCCTGTGACATTTCTCTATGCATATGTAGTTTAAAATTCAGACAGACTCAACTGCAGAGTTTTGGAACTCTTTCTCTGAGTAGCTCCTTCACCTCCAGTGCACTATCCCACAAATTCTAACCTTGTTGGTTTCTCTGAACTCCATATTTCCTCAGCTCAGTGAAATACCTTTTCATCATCTCTGTGGTTCTCCCCTCCATGCACGGCAGTATGGAGATGCATTTCCAAGAAAAACACAAGCTTTATTTATCTATTTACTTATTTGTTTTTTTGGCTGTGCTGAGCGGCTTGTGGGATCTTAGTTCCCCAGCCAGGGATCGAACCTGTGCCCCCTGCAGCGGAAGCACAGACTCTTAACCACTGGACCTTCAGAAGCAATCCTGAAGAAAAAAAAACCAAAGCAGGAGGCATAACTCTCCCAGACTTCAGACAATAATACAAAGCTACAGCAATCAAAACAGTGTGGTATTGGTACAAAAACAGACATATAGATCAATGGAACAGAATAGAGAGCCCAGAAATAAGCCCACACACCTACAGTCAATTAATCTTCAACAAAGGAGGCAAGAATATAAAATGGGGTAAATGATGCTCTTCAGCAAGTGATGCTGGGAAAGTTGGACAGCTGCATGTAAATCAATGATGTTAGAACACACCCTCACACCATGTGCAAAAATAAACTCAAAATGGCTTAAAGACTTAAACATAAGACAGGACAACATAAAACGCCTAGAAGAGAGCATAGGCAAAACATTCTCTGACATATATCATACCAATGTTTTCTTAGGTCAGTCTCCCAAGGTAATAGAAAGAAAAACAAAAATAAACAAATGGGACCTTATCAAAGTTATAAGCTTTTGCACAGCAAAGGAAACCATAAAAAAAAAGAAAAAAAAAAAAACCCGAAAAGAACCTACAGTATATGAGAAAATATTTGCAAATGATGCGACAGACAAGGGTTTAATCTCCAAAATATACAAACAGCTTACACAACTCAACAACAAAACACAAACAACCCAATCCAATTGACAAATGGGCAGAAGACCTTAATAAACATTTCTCCAAAGACATACAGATGGCCAATAGGCACATGAAAAGGTGCTCAACATCACTAATTATTAGTGAAATGCAAATCAAAACTACAATGAGGTACCACCTCACACTGGTCAGAATGGCCATCATTAAGAAGTCTACAAATAACGAATGCTGGAGAGGGTGTGGAGAAAAGGGAAACCTCCTACACTGTTGGTGGGAATGTAAGTTGGTGCAGTTACTATGGGAAACAGTGTGGAGGTTCCTCAGAAAACTGAAAATAGAATTACCATATGATCCAGCAATCCCACTCCTGGGCATATACCTGGACAAAATTATAATTCAAAAGATACATGCACCTCTATGTTCATGGCAACAGTATTCACAATAGCCAAAACATGGAAACAACCTAAATGTCCATCAACAGACGAATGGATAAAGAACATGTGATACATATATACAGAAGAATACTACTTGGCCATTGAAAAGGACAAAATAATGCCATTTGCAGCAACATGGATGCAACTAGAGATTATCATAATAAGTGAAGTAAGTCAGAAAGAGAAAAACAAATGCCATAAGATGTCACTTGCTTGTGGAATCTAAAATATGGCACAAATGAACCTATCTACAAAACAGAAACAGACTCACAGACATTGAGAACAGATTTGTGGTTGCCAAGGGGGAGGGGGTTGGGGGAGGGAAGGACTGGGAGTTTGGGGTTAGCAGATGTAAACTATTATACATAGGATGGATAAGCAAAAAGGTCCTATTGTATAACACAGGGAACTATATTCAATATCCTGTGATAAACTATAATGGAAAAGAATATAAAAAAAGAATGTCTATATGTGTATAACTGAGTCACTTTGCTGCACAGCAGAGATTGGCACAGCATTGTATACCAACTATACTTCAATAAAAAAATTTTAAAAAGAAAAAGAAAAAGACAAGCTTTCTTATTCATTCCCCTTCTCTCAGGTTGCCAGTCTTTTGTTGACTATTGTCTGTTGGCAGTCTGAGCATGAACACTGTGGTCCCTCATATGTAGAAGACTCCAAATATTTGCTGTTGGAGTCTGTTGCCTAACATTTGGCCTCTGCTTGATACTTTAAACTCAATATACTATTTAATGTATTAAAAATAAGCTTCCTCTTTCAGCACCTTCAAATTTTGTTTAATGCCACATTTATTTGTACACATAGAGCATGATTTTAAAATAAAAGTCAGTTTACATTTATATATTTATATAATTTATTGTTTAATAAAAAAGCATCTTTTTATTCTAATAAAAATAAAGAGGAGTATTCTTAGCTAAGAAGAGCACATGGAATTTTGGAGACTGCCTATTTTCTGGACTGCCATTGGGATTGTGCAGATTGCATTAATTTATTTCGTATTTCTCAGCTTCACATATGTCATGGTTGAATGGAATTTTTGAACTCATAACAAACTACCAAATGTCCTTCTCTGAATTTATATAGTGAAATGAGCTTGTTGTGCATCCTTGGATTAAAGGAGAAGAGAATGGATGGTTAAATTGCTAAATTCCTCAAGTTCTCAAATGCAGTGCCATTCATTGTAGCCATTCTTCTAGCTCATTGTTGCACTTTTTGATCTCTTGAAATGTAAGTATCTCTGTAAATTTCAAGTTGTTATCAAGACATTCTTCTTACTTTTAGTACACCTGAAATGTAATGTTACATATGCATGGTACATTTAGAATTTGTCAAAATTATCTATAAGTATTATAGGTCCTTGACCTTATCAAGCTCAAGTGCTTAAATATGTTCTGCATTCTTTCACGGTGTAAAGGTCAGTTTGAATTTTTACCTTTTTGTCTACAAATGTCCAACTTACCTGTATATAAGACTATATATATATATATATATATATATATATATATATATATATATAAAACTGTTTAAATTATATAGCTTCCCTAAATATCAGAAATTTATGGCAGATATGGCAGGAGGTTTTATAGTGGCTTAAATAATAATCTTTTCCCTCCTCACTAATGCCAGCCTTAACTCAGAATGTGACCTTATTTATTTCTATAAAGGAATAGAATATTTGAAGCTGTAATTAGGGATATTGAGATCAAATAATCCTGGATTTCAGGTGTGCCATGGAGAGACACACAGAGGAGAAAGCCATGTGAATATGAAGCAGATATTAGAATTAAGCAACACAAGCCAAGGAACCCCTGGGATAAATAGAAGTTGGAAGGGGCAAGAAAGTATTCTTTTTTAGAGACTTCAGAGGAGCATGGCTCTGCTGACACTTTGATTTTGAACTTCTAGCCTCCAGAACTAAAAGAGTAAATTTCTCTTGTTTTACGCCACCAAATTGTGGTAATGTGTTATGGAAGCCTAGGAAACTCATATATGTATGTTTTTTTAAAAAAGTTGTTTCAAGGAATGGGAAGGAATAAATTAGGAGTATGGGATTAACAGATACACACCACTATATATAAAATAGATAAACAAAAGGATTTACTGTATAACACAGGGAACTATATTCAATATCTTGTAATAACCTACAATAGAAAAGAGTCTGGAAAGAATATATATAACCGAATCACTTTGCTGTATATCTGAAACTAACACAATATTGTAAATCAACTATAAATCAATAAACTATAGATAATAAAAATAATTTTTAAATTCTTTCATATGTCATATTAACTATACATCTTTAAGAATCACTTACAAAATACACTTCTGATGACAAAAACATAGAAATTATATAAGTAGCCTTAAAGATAGAATTAACTAAAACAATAGAATGCGTTGTACACTTAAATTTTGACCACATAATTTGATGTTGGGTTTTGATAACTGCTTGATGTCTGGCTGATTCCACAGTTGAGGTGACCATGGTAAACCTATAAAAATGTTGAGATTGCCAATTACCTTTAACTCTTGGTTCTTCCCTAAAATGTCTTATGATCACAACTCCAATTACAGGCAATTTTAAAATGGAATTTTTCTGTACGGGCATTTTATGGGTGAAAGAGAGGCTTTTCTACTTTTCCCAGCTTTCCAAGAATACAGAACTCTGTAATTGACCCAATCAACTTGGAAATGACTATATCAAATACTCTGGCTAAGTGCAGACTTATATGAAACTAATTGAAGAAGAAACTAGATTTTGGTACCACCTCATTATCTGCAGTGAAGTGACCACCATCTAGTAGGATAACATTACTTAAATTGTGAGTTCCACAAGAAAATAATAGGTATTTCCTCCAATAAATTGTTCTGTGGTGAAAAATATGTAGTTAAATTTAAATGTGTTTCTTTAAGAAATCCTTATAGTCTTTAAGAAACTAGTATGTATTATGAATCCTTATTTAGAAAACTATGTACGATTTCTCAAACTTATTTGCCCTTTTAACCCTATCGTCATAGAGTAGAGTATCTATAGCAACTGCAAGGATGTGTGCTCTGGGGAGTATAGTTTGGAATTAGCTCTCTAATTTATAGCAATAATGACAATATTTACTCTAAATACTTTCTTACTCTTTTGTAATACATAATATTAACTTACATTAATAGTTTCTTTGTTTCAGAAACTGTTCTAGACTTTTTATTTTTTAATTTTTTTGGCTGTGCCGTGCAGCATGTGGTATCTTAGATCCCTGACCAGGGTTTGAACCTGCAGCCCCTGAAGTGGAAGCACGGAGTCTTAACCATTGGATGGCCAGGGAAGTTCCTAGACATTTTCATTTTATTACAACATTTAATCTTCTCAATTATCTTGTGAGATAGGTAATACTAATATCTCCATTTAGCATATTCACATAACATACTAAATGTACCATAGCTGGTTCTTGTTACAGTAGGAATTTGGAACCCATGTAATCTGTCTACAGAGTTTTTGGGTTTAACATGCAACAAGGACTTGTGGGTAAATGTTTAAGCTTGATAAAGAGAAGAATAAGCTAAGAAAGCAAATCAGTGTTTCTTAACTTTTTTTTGTTTGCATTTTTTAATAGATCTTTATTGACGTATAATTGCCTCACAATACTGTGTTTGTTTCTATTGCACAACAAAGTGAATCAGCCATATGCATACACATGTCCCCATATCCCCTCCCTCTTGAGCCTCCCTCCCATCCTCCCTAGCACGATCATGTGCTCATTTGGGAATCCTAAGAAAGCTAGAGAATCTATCCTCATAATAATGTATACACATATATCCATACAGATGTATTTGTTTTACATGCAGTCTCCTAAAGCATCCAATGAATACGAGGTTGAAAGTTACTTACATAACTATCATTAAGTATGACTAAATTAATGAGTGTCATAAGCAGAAAAATCATGAAAATAGATTAGTGTGTAGTAGAAGTATATGAAACTTTTGAGGTTGGGGTCTGGAAAGTCAATTAAATTATTCTCTACCATTCAACAGGCTGGAATGGTATCCAGACAGATGTTGTTGTTTGTTTTGACAATTCCTATCTTTATTTTCTGTTCATTTTCTCAAAATTCTTTGGGTAACTGATTATTCTTAATCTGAACAAAGTAACTGCTGTGATCTGGTGGGATAGGACAGACCTCTAATTTACTCTTTTACTCTTATTTGATTAAATCTATGTAGTTCAGGGTTTTATTTTAATTTGACTCAGTTTATCAATTTATTCTCATAGAAAAGATGTTAAGTTAAAATTCTAACTTAATTTTAAGTCAGAATTGGATTTACAAATCAAAACAGTGAAATAAAAGTTTATGTAAAATTAAATAGGTTTTTATTCAGTATTAAACAAGGGAACCTAAATGAGTTTGTTTGTTTGTTTTCATTTAAATGAATGTATTAGTAGAATAAGAGTTGACTGTGCCCAAAACATATAATTTATTTATAATAGACTATTTAGTATTTTCAGAATAATGGTGGAAATGTGGATTACTTGAATGTAGCCTAACATAGTGAAATGATGTGGAAATTGGAGAAAGATAAGCCTGAGTTCAAAATAATTTATTCAAAAAATATCCATTGAGTATGTGTTGGGTAGTATAACCTTATGCTGCTGAGGGCAGAGATTACATTTTGTTTTCCAATGTATTCTTCAAGTATTCTTCATCTCAAATAGTTTACCACTTATGATCTGTATTACTTGGGGCAAATGACTTAATTTCTCTTTATGTGCATAGAAGTAATCATTTTTACCTGCTTAATGACCTCCTATAATTACCTGTTCAATTTAAATCACATGACAGCATCCGGACAGCAACTCAACTGGGTCTAGCACAATGTATGTGGCTCAATGAGAATCTGTTGAATAATTGTATAATGAAGAAATAACTGTTGTTCTGAGGGTTAATAAATATTAAATATATCATGGTATATACCAGTATACAGTAATTGCTGAAAATATACTTTCATTTTTCCTCTTTCTCTTTCTGTATAATCTTACAAAGCCCAGAAAATCTTAAGTTAAAAGTAGGATGTCATGTGCATGATAGTTACTAAATTTGAGGTTAATGAACACCTCTGGGCAAACAGTGTATTTTTCTGAATGTCTCTTTAGTGCTTGCTTTACTCTTATAATTCAGTGTTCTCACATATGTTTATGGGTAAAGAAGTAGTGACTTATCAAGTTCCCACTCTATAAAGAGCATTGTTTTGAGTTTCAGGAAGACTACAGGAAGACCAAGCTCCTCTCAAAAAGAATAATATTTTAGAGGTGGCAAAACAAGCTTAGTCCTCAAAAATACTAGCAAAGGAAAAATATAACCATATATGGCTTTGTAGTGTCAAATGGAATGCCAGAACAATTGAAGTGCCTAGAACCAGATAGCTTACTCTGAAAAGATTAATGGAGATGAAATTGTTTTTTTCCCATTAAATAGGAAATCCATTTATTGTGCCACTGGTTCAATACAAGGTGCTTTACATATATTTTGTTTACTTTTCACAATAACCCAGAGCAAGCATCCGTTTTTAGATAGTCAAACTAAAGCTCGGAGAGTTTAAGTCATAATTTTCAATATCATACATCTTAAAATAAAAGAGCCAAAATTCGAGCTTGAACTTCACATCCATGCTACAGCCATCAGTTCCAGCAGAAATCTCAGAAGTAAAAATTAGATAGTTTCAGTTGAATGTAAGTGGAAGCCTGCCTCAAACTAACATACACATTGAGAAATGTATTGGTTCTACAAACTGGGATTCTGTGTGATTGGTAGATACAATGGCTTAGGGATGTCATCAAGGATCCAGTATCTTTCTTCCTCTTTGCTTAGTTGCTATATATATATATATATGTATATATAAATTTGTCCTTGTGTTTGTAGTATGGTTGACAGCAGCAATCTGTGCTAAGTGTTTTCAGAGATAAAGATAGAGATAGAGATAGTGAAAGAGAGAGAATATATTTCTAAAAGCACCCAATAAAAGCCTTCAGTCTTCTACTGCTTGAATCCCCTCTGAACAAATTCTAGTGGCAAGAAACATAAAGATTACTAATTATCTTACTTCAAGAGACCTAAATTAACTGCTAGAAACATGGATAGGGTTACATTCATTGTTTTAGACCAGTGAGAGTCTAATACTAGATTTGGGGGTGCAGTCAATCCCACCCAACACCAGGGCGGGTACACAGTGTGGAATCAAATGGATGGTGGGGAAAGAACCACTGACCCACTAAAACTACTACACACTTAAGTGAACACAGTGATGTGTATATTTGATTATTTAAAAATTAACAAATTCAAAGAAGTGAGAAATTGTCTCTGTTTAATTAATAATTATTTTAAAATAACTCACTATTTCATTTGAGGATGACTTTTAAGTTCAACTGGCATATCAAGGTACTAAAGAAATCCAGATCTCTCTGGATTTATAAATCAATGGCTGTAGAACTATGAATTTAATTATGTGCTTTGGAAAAGAAATGAAATAAAAAAATGAGAGTTTTACTATGCTAAGGAGGAACAGCGTAAATTTGGACACTCTAAGACAATTGAACATTTGAGAAAGAATTTGGGAAAGTAGAGGCAGTAAGCACATTAATTAATTTATTTCATCCTGAGATAGTAATATTTCCTCTGGGTTACCTATATGAGAACCAGTAAGGCATTTCCCAGAATACAGATGAGCTGAATGTCAAAATGATATAGATTCAGATTTGCTTGTGCTCAGGTTCTGACAATGCCATTTCCTAGCTGCATTATTTTGGACATGTAACCGTTTATCTCTCACTCTGTTTCCTCATTTGTAATATACTACTAATAATAGTAGCTGCTTTGCACTGTTGTCGTAAAGCAGACTGAATGAGATAACGTATATAATGTTCAGTCAAATGCCTGATGTTTATAGGCTCAGTGAATGCTTGATATTAATATTCTTCAGATTAACAGAGCGTTAGACTTCCTAAGATTTTGTGCAAGCTTATTCTGCAGAGCCCTCTATCTGCTTGTTATTTCTGATATTCTGCTTAAATTACTCCTATCCAATGTCATTTTTCTATCTGTGAAGACTTAAAAGGGGAGTGATAGGAACAAGGATAAACAAGTTGTTTTGGCATTCTTATAAACAGACTTTCATCATTGATTTGCTTTCCTTTACCAGGCATTTGTTTATTTGCATAAAGACAAAAAAAAAAAAAAAGCTACCAAGGGCTACATGCCATGCAATCAGAGGAAAACTTGGCATGACTTTGAAACTTAATGATCAAAGCACTAGGGATGCATATTATGGGTGCCCCAAAATCTTTGGTTTTGTGAAGAGCTAACGATGGGCTTCATGTGATGTTAACAGGCTTTAATTTAAAGGCAAAGTATAGCATGGACTAAAAAGAAATCTAACATAACATGTTCAAAGGTACCTGATCACTCTTATTTATCATCAAATGAGGTTATAACCATTACTGATCTTCAAGCATAATGAACTTCAAATATCTAGTGAAGAGTTGGGCAATTTCAAATCATCACAATAAGAGAAACCTTTGAAATCACATGTACCCAAGTCCTCTGCTTCTGCCACTTTGGGCGAGCTGTTTAATACTGGGAGGAGGATCCCGTTTCCTCATCTCATAAATTGGTATAATAATATATATCTCAGATTTTTTGAAGCATTAAGTATATAAAGCATGTGTGGCATAGAATAGGCACTTAATACCTAACCTAATTTTTTTCCATATGTTAATTTCTTCATTTATATCACTTGTTAAAACAAGAGACAAAGCAGCTAACGAGTGTATATCTATCTTAGTATGTGCATCTATAGGGGAATGGACAAGATGGCAGCATAGGAAGACCCTGAGCTCACCTCCTCCCATGGGCACACCAAAATTAGAACTATTTACAGAGCAATTATTGATGAGAAAGACTGGAAGACTAGCAGAAAATAGCTTTTACAGCAAAGATATATATAAAGAATGAACCACAACAAGGCAAGTGGGAGGGGCAGAGATGTGGAATAGTCAAGACCCGTATATCCACAAACAGGAGAATGACTACAACTGCAGAATTTCTCCCCAAGGAGTCCAAGCCTCACATCAGACTTCCCAGCCCAGTGGTCCTGCACCAGGAAGATAAGCCCCCAGAACATTTGACTTTGAACACCAGCATGGCTTTCCCTTCTGAGAGCCAGAGGGCTATGAGAAATAGAGACTCTACTCTAATGGGTGCATACAAAATTTCAGATTTTCCAGGATGCAGGGTGGAAGCAGTAATTTGAAAGGAGCCTGATCAGACTCACCTGATGATCTTGGAGAGCATCCAAGAGAGGCAGGAGGCAACTAGAGTTCACCCAAGAGTCATAGACACTGGTGGCAGTCATTTGGGGGAGCTTTTCTACCTTAAGTTTACTGGCACTGGCAAGTGCCATTTTGAAATCCTCCCTCTAGCTTATTAGCACCAGGGCCCAGCCCCACCCACCAGCCTGTGACACCAGTACTGGGACACCTCAGGCCAAGCAACTAGCCAGGAAGGTACACAGACCCACCAAACAGGAGGCCAGCTAGTGAGGACCTTCTGTGCCTAGAGCCACCCTGGGACCCAACCCCATCCACCAGAGGGTCCAGGATCTGGCCCTGCATACCAATGCACTGATACTAGCACTGGGACCACCTGGGCCTCACAGCCAGAGACCCTGGGACCTTTCTCCACCTACCAGTGGGTGGTCAGTAGACCTGGGACCAGTTTCACCCATCAGTGGACAGGCACCCACCCCAGGTCTCCTGGGCATTGGCCTCACCCACCAGTGGGCTGAAACACCAACTCTAGGACCCCCAGACCCCTGCAGCCAGAGGCCCCAGGAAACAACTTCACCCACCAGTGGGCAGGCACCAGCCCCGGGACCACCATAACCATGCAGCCTGCTGTGTCAGGACACAGACCACATACCAGCAAGATGGTGCCAGCCCTGGGACCCAATGGGACTTGGCTCTGCCCACCAGCAGGCTGACACCAGCTCTGTGACACCTTGGGCCCCTCAGCCAGTCACCCCAGGATCCAGCTTCACCCAGCGGCCAGCCAACGCAAGCTCTGGGCCTTGCAGCCAGAGACCCTGTGACTTGACTGCATCCACCAGTGGGCCAAGACTAGCCTCTGGACCCCCCAGCCAGGATCCAGCCCCAGCTACCTGTAGACTGACATCAACTCCAAGATATCCTGGGGCTCTCAGCCAGCCAACCTTTGATCCTGTTCACACACCAGTGGGCCAACACCAGTTTTGGACACCCTAGATCCCATAGTCAGCCATGTAAGGAATGACCCCACCTACCAGCAGGCTGACACTAGATCCAGGACGCCTCCACCCTGCAACTACCCACCCTGGAGCCGAGCTCCACCCACCAGTGGGCCAGCACTGGTGCCAGGACCCCCAGCACAGAACCTCAGCCTGCCACCTTCTGACCTGGTCCCACCCACCAGCTGCTAGCAGCCTCTGCACAAGGCAAGGCTTTGTAACCAAGTGGACTGGGGTGTAACCATGCAAACCAGACCACCTACAGTCGTCAACCCACCACAACAGAAGGACCTACACCATCTACATGGGGGGCAACCCTAGAGCATATAGCTCTGGTAACCAGGGGAGTGTGCACTGTTCAGATACACAAGGCATCTCCTACCAAAGGTCATTTCTCCAAGGTCAGGAAATGTAACCAGCCTGCCAAATACATAGAAATAAAAACAGCAAATTAGGCAAAATAAGTTGACAGAGGAATATGTTCCAAATAAAGGAACAAGATAAAACCTCAGAAGAAAAACTAAAGAAAGGAGAGAGGCAATTTACCCAATGAACAGTTGAAGGTAATGATCGTAAGGATGTTCAAAGAACTCAGGAGAAATTGCATGAACAGAGAGAGAAGTTAAAGGTTTTAACAAAGACTAAGAAAATATAAAGAAGAACCAATACCAGTATTTCACTTATTATAAATGTAGGAAGCAGACTCTGTCCTAAGAATACTCTAGACACTTTATACATATCATTAATCCTCACAACAAACTTAGCAGTTAAGAATGGCTATGAATCTCATTCCACAGGTAAGAAACAGATATAGAGTGGTTGTGTACATTATCAAAAGTCTTATTAAACTTCAAAAAAATTTATTGAAACATGTTTCAATTTACATTACATGTCTGCTTTATAATTCTGTTAATAGTATTTTTCATACAGAATTTCAATACATAAAGCTCTTTGATATTATGGTCCTAAGGATCAACCAAAATTGTACAAATAACCTCCTATATTTTAGTACATTATTGAATTACCAAAAATAGAAATATAATTAATCCAGAATTTATTTTTAAGTATGGTATAACATAGGGACTTAATTTTATTTTAATAAAAGATTATAAATCCCATTAAACTAAATGCATATTTCTCTGTTAATACAGTGTCATTTAATTTTGGTCACTTTATATCATGTTTTTATAACTTAAGCAAATCTCTTTTTGTTGTTTTTTTTAAACGGTTTTCCTAAGTTTTCTTCTATATTCACAGGCCCAATTGAGCTTTAAGATCATTTTATCAAAATTCATTAAAAAGGGCTTCCCTGGTGGCGCAGTGGTTGAGAATCTGCCTGCCAATGCAGGGGACACGGGTTCGAGCCCTGGTCTGGGAGGATCCCACATGCCGCGGAGCAACTAAGCCCGTGAGCAACAGCCACTGAGCCTGTGCGTCTGGAGCCCGTGCTCTGCAACAAGAGAGGCCGCGAGAGTGAGAGGCCCGCGCACCGCGATGAAGAGTGGCCCCCGCTCTCTGCAACTAGAGAAAGCCCTCGCACAGAAACGAAGACCCAACACAGCGAATAATAAATAATTAAAAAAAAAAAAAAAATTCATTAAAAATAACAAAATACTTTTCAATTTTGTTAAATACATAAATTATTTTGAGGGGATAGTCACTTTTATTATACTGTCCTACTGTTCGAGAACAATATTTCTGCATTTATTTGCCTAATATTTATGTTGATTAAAGTGGTATAATTTTTCATATTGTCCCCATTTGGTGAAGTTAGTTCTGAGGGTTTTTTTCCCCTTTTTATTACACATCCGATTTTTTTCATTAAGTGTAAAGTTATTGTCAATTTTTAAGAAAGAAAATGTCATTTTGAGAAATTTCTGAACACTACTATTGCTTTACAGATATTACTCCTGATGAGAAATTTTACTAGCATTGCAGAAATTTATGGTTTAAACTCCTGTATTCAGACACATTATGCGTATTTTTATTTCTCTTTAATTGCAGAGTAAAGCAATTCAACTAATTTTAAATAATAATGATGATTGTGGTCTTCCTTTTACTTTTTATTTTACTGATGAATATGCTTCTAGTTTTTTGCCATTAGGTATCATTTTGGTCCTTGATATAAGATATTATTTTTTAATAATGTAAAGGAAATATTTGTGTATTCTTATTACAATATAAATATATTTTATTGGAAAATGTATTGAATTTTATGAAAAGCTTTTATATTTATTAAGACAATTATATATTAGTTTTATTTTCATTATGTATCGAACATGATGCATAATTTTGATACATGGGTTGTGAGTTGAATTCAAAATAGTTTTCTTCCATGATATCATTGGGTATCATTTAATTTCCCCTTGATTTCTTGACTCTTTTTGGAGTGATATTTCTCTCCATCTGTGCACAGATAAAGATCTCTAACTTCTTATGCTAGATGGGACAAGTTTGTGTAGGTCTAGATGCACTAGACATGCTGAATGCAAGGACCACATTACTAGCAAGGAGGATTCCCATTTCTCAGTGGGCTGGATATAATAATAAAGTGTGATGAGAGGAGGAGCGGAATAAATCTATAGTGAGGAACAATAATTACATATTTTCATCTCTAAGTCACTACTAGTGCCAATGTTGTAGATACTATATGGCAAATGAATGTTTGTATTTTCAGATCATATTAATTCCTTTGAGACTTAGAACCAAATGACTACAACATTCATTGTTTCTAATAGCTCAACTGAACTCAGTAAATCTGGCAGCCTCATAAAAATTTCGGAATTCTCTCAGTTCACCAAGACTAGAAGATCTCATCTCTTTAGTCATCTTTGTGTCACATGCCTTCAAAATAAATAGAAGACTCTCCACCCATCTGGAATGTGTCAATTCATAAAGAATTGTAAATACACATGTTATAAAAGCACTTTATTAAGAATGGGAGTGTGAAAATGTGTGGATTATAATTTTACTCTATAATTTTCCTGTAACCCATATCTCATAAAGTCATTAGAATACCTAGCCTTCCTCACTCCCCCTCTCTACTCCTTATTCCGTTTTACGGTTATTCTTTTTAATCTGTGTGTCTAGTGCGCTTTCTTCCTCTGTTGAATGGCTTCAAAATGCAGTTCTTTCTCTCTACTCCATTCGCTGCCACTGATCATCTCACTGTTTCTACCATGATTTCTATCGTTTGCCTGGAATAAAGATTTCTCTCTCCACCAATGTCTTTTTGTTCATTTCCCAAAGGAAATGAACAATCTTTCTGTGCTTTATAGGCTCTTCTTTCAAGAAACTTGAGATTTTTCCTCTGGGGCAATGTCAGAGAACTATAAATGACAGCTTACAATCAAAAGTCTTCCATTTTTAAAACAGTAATTTGGTCTTCCAGGAACAGCTCAGGAACCCTGTCAGTGCCTGATGTGTGAAAACATTTTATTAATATCTGCCTTACTCATGGCATCTGCTATCTCTGAATATCTGCTATAAGCCTTAGAACCTATCCTTTACTTCAGGATTTTAATTTCTATGTCTCAGTCCCTAATCATGAGTCCCGGTGTTCTTTTACTATTTTTTCATTAGACCCAGGTCTTCGGGCATGTAGAGCACATATTGGTCTACCAGGATATCTTCATATTCCCAAAGTGGGTTTACCAATTAATTTCCATCTTTATCACCAATATTTAACCTTGTGTTTATCTTGGTACGCCTTTGGGGTCATTCCTGCCTTCTACAAATATTCTAAAGGTACTATATATCCATCAATAGACTAGGTGTCCCAAAAAAGTTAGTATGGCGTGTAGCTTTGTCAGAGCCATGGTAAGTTTAATGATGATGTAGCTTTACTGTTGGAAAAACATCGAGTTTGGAAATGATCTCATTTGATCTTTACAAGAGCACAGAATATTGTACTTCATTTTACAAGGGAAAATCAAAGTAAGGCTCAAAGAAACTGAATGACTTACCTATAGTCACACTGCAAGTGAATGAAACAACTGGTGTTTTTCCTCAGGCTTTTTGTCTTTCATTGCTAAATAATTCAATTCCCAAGGTGGATTTTGGGGCACTAGGCATTGACTTGACTAGTTCACACATGTCTTATTTGAAACTAGATTTTTTTTTAACCAGCTCATTCTTCTTCCAAACTAATTCCTTCTCTTATATTGTCAATATTCTTCTAGAAATCAGGGAAGTTTAATTTATCCCATTACTACCCTCCTCTCTCCACCTCACTCACACACACGCACACACACATTTGTCATGACTTAATGACTCTTTACCTAAGTATTTCTTGAATTTATCTTCCTACACAGCACCCCTACTTTCATTATCCCAGTCAGAGCTCATAACTCTTCATGGATGTCACTACACAATCTTCCCAACTCTCCATCTTACCTCCAGAGATTTCCTGTCGTGTACAGATCACAGTCAAAGCTTGTTAAAATAAGTGCAAAATTATCTATGAACTGACCTTTTTCTCCCTCACCAGTCCCATCATATGGTATTCCCTGCTTCATAGTCTATGCTTTTAGAAACCTGGATTGCCTCTTTTTTCCTCAGTTTACCAAGCTTTCTCTCATCTATGTCCTTTCTGTAGACTTCTCTTGTGTTAGAGAGGTTTCTTTTCTTCATTTTCTTCACATGCCTCACTCCATTTTGTTCACGCATTGCCTTCCTTGTGAACCTTCACGAACACCTCAAATATCTCCAGTTATGATGTAGGAGACTCCTTGGTGTTGCTACAATGCTGCAATACCCTGTGAATACAGCTATTACTGTACTTAAAGCATTACTTGATAAGCTTTATATTATTTTTAATGGCTTACATTATGTATTTATCTCTGTATCTGATAATTAAATATTCACATCAGGTATCTTGTCTGTTTATATGTTCTCTTCTCTAATTAAACTGCAAGCTTTTAAAGGGGAATTACTGTCACTCACTCCTTACTTTGCCTAGAACACTAAAGGAGCTTTTTTTTATGGGGATAATGTAAAACCATTATTTGTCTCATTATGTAATTTATAAACAGAAACCGTGATCATTAGTATACATACACATATATTCATAAATATACATACACATACACATATATGTGTGTAGGATATATATTTGTCTTTTCTCTGTGAGAAAATATATTTTTCGTTGAATTTTGAGGTGTGAAATATAAAGATTTGTAGAAGTATTTATACAAAATTCAACTTCTGATTCTAAAATTTAAAACCTATTCTAAGGATATGCTTCTGTGGGCCAGAGAAGAGGTGAGAGCTGAGCCTGAGTTAGGACGGGAGGGGGTGGATTGAGCTGCGTGTGCATCTCAGTTAGTTTCCGGTTAGGATAATGTCAAGGGTTGTTTTTCAGATCCAGCTGTCTGCAAGGTGATGTGTTTTCTGTCATCTTCCCCACATAGTTTTATAATCTACTAATGTAGGTGAACCTAAGGAGCCTAGGAAGGTCAACTTAGAAAAACAATCATAAATCATAAAGTCTGTGCATTAGAGAGCAAAATGCAATTTCTTTCGAATATTGTAAAGAATTGTTACATGCTAAATATAAACATATCCCTTAAAGAGTTTTTAGGATATGAATGAAATAAGTAACGGTGTTTCAAGAACTTAATACACACAAATATTTTGTGGATTGTTAAACAAGGGAATAAAGTATTTAATATCTTGGAAAATTTGTTGGACTTTCGGATGGGCTATGAACACATTATTATTTTTCTCATTTAAAATCAAGGTGTACAGGTCCACTATCTGAAATTTTTCTAACATCTTTTGGGAAAAAATTTAGATTTGCATATTCAGAGGACTACACACACACATACACATATAATTGCACATATACATTTGTTATATATAGTCATACATATTTGCATACATATGTATATATATACATGTGCTTATATATGTATATAATGTATATATATCATATGAGCCAGAGCCATATTGCAGTCCTATTCTTTAATACTATTTTCCTGATTGTAGGATATGAATGATTTCACTGAAATTTAACTCCCTACTTATTAAATAAACCTACATTAGAATATTATTCTATTCTAATATTATATTATTAGAATATATATTCTAATTACACATTAGAATAGATATACTAATCATATTTTTATATCTGTGTGTCAATTTAATCATTTTCATAGTCTCTGGTAATAACAGCCTCCATCCTGTGACCAAAACACCTCCTTTCTAATTATACATAAAGTATCCAATACACTGTCTATTTGAGGTTATTTAAGGCTGTGGAGTGGGGTATTATGTTAGGAGAATGAAAGACTTGCTATGTCTTATTGTCTTCTGCATATGCGTGGCTGGGACCTGCAAGGCTTTCCAGCTTTCTATAAGAGCAGAATAATGCATATCAAGTGCCACTTATCCCAAGTCAAAATTCTCACTAAATCTGAATGCCAAACACCTCATCTGCTAATTAATGCCATCTGCAAATTCCAAGTCTAGAATTTGATTTATTTCATGTTCAGGCTTAAACTGTTCTTTAGGGAAGTAAGTATCCTCATTTCATCAATCCTGATAAAGCTCAATTTATTCAAACCCCTTGCAAGAACTTGAGCATCTCACATTTAAAATATAGTGATTATTCCTAATCCTTGTTAGGCAAATCACTATAACTACCATATTGTTGACTTCTACATGAGCGTACTCAGGGTTGAGGGAATTGTTTTTCCCTAACTTGAAAGTGTCACACTGTAATGAATGCAGCTCTGGATCAGTGGTTCTCATGCCCAACCTATAAGCAGAAGCGTCAGAATCACCTGGAGAGCTTATTAAAACAGACTGCTGAACCTCACCCCCAGACTATCAGATTCAGTAGGTCTGGGGTAAGGCCTAAAACGTGCATGTCCAACAAGTTCCTAGGTGACGCTGAGCTGCTTTTCCCAGACTGTTCCTTGAGAACACCTGCTCTAGGTCAAAAATCTGACACTCTTCTTATTTTTTACCATTTTTTAAATATTTAACTTTAAATTTGTCCGTTACTTTCTCCGAGCTTCAAGTTTCTCATCAGACCTTGTAACGTATTAGGACCACGTATCTGCCAGGTAGCTGAGCTAAAAGGGAGTGAACATACAAATGGACAATGATTAGACCATATAGAAGAGGAGAACTCTGCAAAGGACTGAATGTTTGTGTCCCCCTCAAATTCTTATATTGAAATCTTAACCCCTAATGGGATGGTATTAGGAGTTGAGGACTCTCAGAGGTAATTAAGTCAGGAGGGTGGAGCCCTTATAAATGGGACTAGTTCCCTTGTAAAAGGAACTCAGAGAACTCTCTCTCCCCTTCCTCTATGTGAAGACACAGAGAGAAGATGACTGCCTGTGAAGAAGTGGGCGCTCACCAGGCAATGAAGCTGCCAGCTCCTTGATCTTGTACTTCACAACCTCCAGATGCATGAGAGATAAATGTTTAGGGGGGACCATCAAGATGGTGAAGGAGTAAGACGTGGAGATCACCTTCCTCCCCACAAATACATCAAAACTACATCTACATGTGGACAACTCCTACAGAACACCTACTGAACGATGGCAGAAGACCTCAGACTTCCCAAAAGGCAAGAAAATCCTCATGTACCTGGGCAGGACAAAAAGAAAAAGAAAAAACAGAGACAAAAGAATAGGGATGGCACCTGAAACTCTAGGAGGGAGCTGTGAAGGAAGAAAAGTTTCCACACACTAGGAAGCCCCTTCACTGGAGGGGATGGGGGGTGGGCGGAGGGGAAGCTTTGGAGCCATGGAGGAGAGTGCAGCAACAGGGGTGCAGAGGGCAAAGTGGAGAGATTCCCACCCAGAGGATTGGTGCCGACCAGCACTCATCAGCCTGAGAGGCTTGTCTGCTCACCCACCAGGGCGGGCGGAGGCTGGGAGCTGACGCTCGGGCTTCGGAGGTCAGATCCCAGGGAGAGGACTGGGGTTGGCTGCGTGAACACAGCCTGAAGTGGGCTAGTGCACCATAGCTAGCTGGGAGGGAGTCTGGGAAAAAGTGTGGACCTGCCTAAGAGGCAAGAGAACATTTTTTCAGGGTGCACGAGGAGAGGGGATTCAGACCACCACCTAAACGACCTCCAGAGATGGGTGTGAGCCACGGCTATCAGTGCAGACACCAGAGACAGGCATGAAACACTAAGGCTTCTGCTGCAGCCACCAAGAAGCCTGTGTGTAAGCACAGGTCACTATCCAAACCTCCCCTCCCGGGAGCCTGTGCAGCCCGCCACTGCCAGAGTCCCGTGATCCAGGGACAACTTCCCCAGGAGAACACACGGTGCACCTCAGGCTATTGCAACATCACGCAGGCCTCTGCCGCTGCAGGCTAGCCCCGCATGCCATACTCCCCCTCCCCCTGGCCTCAGTGAGCCAGAGCCCCTAATCAGCTGTTACTTTAACTCAGCCCTGTCTGGGTAGGGAACAGACACCCTCAGGTGACCTACACACAGAGGCAGAGCCAAATACAAGGCTGAAACCCAAGAACTGTGCGAACAAAGAAGAGAAAGGGAAATTTCTCCCAGCAGCCTCAGAAGCAATGGATTAAATCTCCACAATCAACTTGATGTACCCTGCATCTGTGGAATACCTGAATAGACAATGAATCATCCCAAAATAGAGGTGGTAGCCTTTGGGAGCAACTGTAGACCTGGGCTTTGCTTTCTGCATCTAATTTTTTTCTGGTTTGATGTTTATCTTATCTGGTTTGATGTTTATAAGATAAACATCTTATTATCATTGGAAGATTTGTTTATTGATTTGGTTGTTCTCTTCCTTTTTTTTATAACATATATATATTTTTTCTTTTTCTCTTTTTGTGAGTGTGTATGTGTATGTTTTTTTTGTGTGATTTTGTCTGTATAGCTTTGCTTTAACCATTTATCCTAGGGTTCTGTCTTCCCATTTTTTTTTTTTTTCTTTTAGTATAGTTTTTAGCACTTGTTATCATTGGTGGATTTGGTTTTTGGTTTGGTTGCTCTCTTCTTTTGATCTTTCTTTTTATTATTTTATTACCTCTTAATTTTTCAATTTTTAATATTTTTTATTTTAATAACTTTATTTTATTTTATTATCATTTTCTTTCTTTCTTTTTTTCCTCCCTTTTCTTCTGAGCCGGGTGGCTGGCAGGGTCTTGGTGCTCTGGCCATGTGTCAGGCCTGAGCCTCTGAGGTGGGAAAGCCGAGTTCAGGACATTGGTCCACCAGAGACCTCCAGCCCAATGTAATATCAAATGGCAAAAGCTCTCCCAGAGATCTCCATCTCAATGATAAGACCCAGCTCCGCTCAATGACGAGCAAGCTACAGTGCTGGACACCCTATGCCAAACAACTAGCAAGACAGGAACACAACCCCACCCATTAGCAGAAAGGCTGCCTAAAATCATATTAAGGTCACAGACACCCCAAAACACACCATTGGATACGGTGTTGCTACCAGAAAGACAAGGTCAAGCCTCATCCACCAGAACACAGGCACTAGTCCCCTCCACCAGGAAGCCTACACAACCCACTGCACTAACCTTAGCCACTAGGGTGAAACACCAAAAACAAGGGGAAGTATGAACCTGGAGCCTGCAAAAAGGAGACACCAAAAACAGTAAGTTAAGCAAAATGAGAAGACAGAGAAATACACAGCAGATGAAGGAGCAAGTTAAAACCCACCAGACCTAACAAATGAAGAGGAAATAGGCAGTCTACCTGAAAAAGAATTCAGAGTAATGATAGTAAAGATGATCCAAAATCTTGGGAATAGAATGGAGAAACTACAAGAAACGTTTAACAAGGATCTAGAAGAACAAAAGAACAAACAAACAATGATGAACAACACAATAAATGAAACTAAAAATTCTCTAGAAGGAAGCAATAGCAGAATAACTGAAGCAGAAGAATGGATAAGTGACCTGGAAGATAAAATAGTGGAACTAACTATCGCAGAGCAGAATAAAGAAAAAATAATGAGAAGAATTGAGGACAGTCTCAGAGACATCTGGGACAACATTAAATGCACCAACATTTGAATTATAGGGCTCCCAGAAGAAGAAGAGTGAAAGAAAGGGACTGAGAAAATATATGAAGAGATTATAGTTGAAAACTTCCCTAACATAGGAAAGGAAATAATCAAGTCCAGGAAGCGCAGAGAGTCCCATACAGGATAAATCCAAGGAAAAACCCACCAAGACATATATTAATCAAACTACAAAAATTAAATACAAAGAAAAAATATTAAAAGCAGCAAGGGAAAAGCAGCAAATATCATACAAGGGAATCCCCATTAGGTTAACAACTGATCTTTCAGCAGAAACTCTGCAAGCCAGAAGGGAGTGGCAGGACATATTTAAAGTGATGAAAAGGAAGAACCTACAACCAAGATTAGTCTACCCAGCAAGGATTTCATTCATATTCAATGGAGAAATTAAAACCATTACAGACAAGCAGAAGCTATGACAATTCAGCACCACCAAAAGAGCTTTACAGCAAATGCTAAAGGAACTTCTCTTGGCAGGAAACACAAGAGAAGGAAAAGACCTACAATAACAAACCCAAAACAATTAAGAAAATGGTAACAGGAACATACATATCGATAACTACCTTAGATGCAAATGGATTAAATGCTCCAACCAAAAGACATAGACTGAGTGAATGGATACAAAAATAAGACCTGTATATTTGCTGTCTACAAGAGACCCACTTCAGACCTAGGGACACCTACAGACTGAAAGTGAGGGGATGGAAAAAGATATTCCATGCAAATGGAAATCAAAAGAAAGCTGGAGTAGCAATACTCATATCAGACAAAATAGACTTTAAAATAAAGACTATTGCAAGAGACAAAGAAGACACTACATAATGATCAAGGAATAAATCCAAGAAGAAGATATAATAATTGTAGATATTTATACACCCAACATAGGAGCACCTCAATACATAAGCCAAATACTAACAGCCATAAAAGGGGAAATTGACAGTAACACAATCATAGTAGGGGACTTTAACACCCCACTTTCACCAATGGACAGATCATCCAAAATGAAAATAAATACGGAACCACAAGCATTAAATGATACATTAAACAAGATGGACTTAATTGATATTTATAGGGCATTCCATCCAAAAACAACAGATTAAATTTTCTTCTCTAGTGGTCATGGAACATTCTTCAGGATAGATCATATCTTGGGTCATAGATCTAGCCTTGGTAAATTTAAGAAAATTGAAATCATATCAAGTATCTTTTCTGGCCACCATTCTATGAGGCTAGATATCAATTACAGGAAAAAAATCTGAAAAAATACAAACACATGGAGGGTAAACAATACACTAATAAATAACCAAGAGATCACTGTAGAAATCAAAGAAGAAATCAAAAAATACCTAGAAACAAATGACAATGAAAACATGATGACCCAAACCCTATGAGAGGCAGCAAAAGCAGTTCTAAGAGGGAATTTTATAGCAATACAAGCCTTCCCCAAGAAACAAGAAACATCTCAAATAAACAACTTAACCTTATACCTAAAGCAATTAGAAAAAGAAAAACAAAAAAAGCCCAAAGTTAGCAGAAAGAAAGAAATCATAAAGAACAGATTAGAAATAAATGATAAAGAAATGAAGGAAACGAAAGCAAAGATCAAAAAAAAAAATAAAAGCTGGTTCTTTGAGAAGATAAACAAAATTGATAAACCATTAGCCAGACTCATCAAGAAAAAAAGGGAGATGACTCAAATCAATAGAATTAGAAATGAAAAAGGAGAAGTAACAACTGACACTGCAGAAATACAAAGGATCAGGAGAGATTACTACAAGCAACTATATGCCAATAAAATGAACAACCTGGAAGAAATGGACAAATACTTTGAAAAGCACAACGTTCTGAGACTGAACCAGGAAGAAATAGAATATATAAAGAGACCAATCACAGGCACTGAAATTGAAACTGTGATTAAAAATCTGCCAACAAATAAAAGCCCAAGACCAGATGGCTTCACAGGCGAATTCTATCAAACATTTAGAGAAGAGCTAACACCTATCCTTCTCAAACTCTTCCAAAATATAGCAGAGGGAGGAACACTCCCCAACTCATTCTACGAGGCCAACATCACCCTGATACAAAAACCAGACAAAGATATCACTAAAAAAGAAAACTACAGACCATTATCACTGATGAACATAGATGCAAAAGTCCTCAAAAAAATACTAGCAAACAGAATCCAACAGCACATTAAATGGATCATACACCATGATCAAGTGGGGTTTATCCCAGGAATGCAAGGATTCTTAAATATAGGCAAATCAGTCAATGTGATACACCATTTTAACAAATTGAACGAGAACAACCATATGATCGTCTCAATAGAGGCAGAAAAATATTTTGACAAAATTCAACACACGTTTATGATAAAAATGCTCCAGAAAGTAGGCATAGAGGGAACTTACCTCAACATAATAAAGGCTATATATGACAAACCCACAGCCAACATTGTTCTCAATGGTGAAAAACTGAAACCATTTCCAGTAAGATCAGGAACAAGGCAAGGTTGTCCACTCTCACCAGTGGTATTCAACATAGTTTTGGAAGTTTTAGCCACAGCAATCAGAGAAGAAAGAGAAATAAAAGAATCCAAATCAGAAAAGAAGAAGTAAAACTGTCACTGTTTGCAGATGACATGATACTATACATAGAGGATCCTAAGGATGCTACCAGAAAACTACTAGAGCTAATCAATGAATTTGGTAAAGTAGCGGAATACAAAGTAATGCACAGATATCTCTTGCATTCTCATATACTAATGATGAAGAATCTGAAAGAGAAATTAAGGAAACACTCCCATTTATCATTGCAAAAAAGAATAAAATACCTAGGAATAAACCTACATAAGGAGACAAAAGACTTGTATGCAGAAATCTATAAGACATTGATGAAAATATTAAAGATGATACAAACAGATGGAGAGATGTATCATGTTCTTGGATTGGAAGAATCAACATTGTGAAAATGACTATACTACACAAAGCAATCTACAGATTCAATGCAATCCCTATCAAACTACCAATGGCATTTTTCACAGAACTAGAACAAAAAATTTCACAACTTGGGCTTCCCTGGTGGTGCAGTGGTTGAGAATCTGCCTGCCAATGCAGGGGACACGGGTTCGAGCCCTGGTCTGGGAAGATCCCACATGCCGCGGAGCAACTGGGCCCGTGAGCCACAATTACTGAGCCTGTGTGTCTGGAGCCTGTGCTCCGCAACAAGAGAGGCCACGATAGTGAGAGGCCTGCGCACCGCGATGAAGAGTGGCCCCCGCCTGCCACAACTAGAGAAAGCCCTAGCACAGAAACGAAGACCCAACACAGCCATAAATAAATAAATAAATAAATAAATAAATAAATAAATAAATAAATAAATAAATAAATAAAAAAGGATAAGCCCAACTTTATTTAAAAAAAAAAAAAAAAATTTCACAACTTGTAGGGAAACACAAAAGACCCTGAATAGCCAAAACAATCCTGAGAAAGAAAAACGGAGCTGGAGCAATCAGGTTCCCTGACTTCAGACTATACTACAAAGCTACAGTAATCAAGACAGTATGGTACTGGCACAAAAACAGAAATATATCAATGGAACTGGATACAAAGCCCAGAGATAAACCAACGCACACATGGTCACCTTATCTTTGATAAAGGAGGCAAGAATATACAATGGAGAAAAGACAGCCTCTTCATAAGTGGTGCTGGGAAAACTGGACAGTTACCAGTAAAAGAATGAAATTAGAACATTCCATACCACCATACACAAAAATAAATTCAAAATGGATGAAAGACCTAAATGTAAGACCAGACACTATAAAACTCTTAGAGGAAAACAGAACACTCTGTGACATAAATCATAGCAAGATCCTTTTTGATCCACCTCCTAAGGAAATGGAAATAAAAACAAAAATAAACAAATGGTATCTAATGAAACTTAAAAGCTTTTGCATAGCAAAGATAACCATAAACAAGACGAAAAGACAATCCTTAGAATGGGAGAAAATATTTGCAAATGAAGCAACTGACAAAGGATTAATCTACAAAATATACAAGCAGCTCATGTAGCTCAATATCAAAAAAGCAAACAACCCAATCCAAATATGGGTAGAAGATCTAAACCAACATTTCTCCCAAGAAGATACACAGATTGCCAACAAACGCATGAAAGGATGCTCAACATCGCTAATTATTAGAGAAATGCAAATCAAAACTACAATAAGGTATCACCTCACACCGGTCAGAATGGCCATCATCAACAAATCTACAAACAATAAATGCTGGAGAGGGTGTGGAGAAAAGGGAACCCTCCTGTACTGTTGGTGGGAATGTAAATTGATACAGCCACTATGGAGAACAGTATGGAGGTTCCTTAAAATCTAAAAATAGAACTACCGTATGAACCAGGAATCCCATTACTGGGCATATACCCTGAGAAAACCATAATTCAAAAAGAGTTATGTACCACAATGTTCACTGCAGCTCTATTTACAATAGCCAGGACATGGAAACAACCTAAGTGTCAATCGATAGATGAATGGATAAAGAACATATGGCACATATATACAATGGAATATTACTCAGCCATATAAAGAAACAAAATTGAGTTATTTTTAGTAAGGTAGATGGACCTAGAGACTGTCATACAGAGTGAAGTAAGTCAGAAGGAGAAAAGCAAATACCGTATGCTAACCCATATATATGGAATCTAAAAAAATATAAAAATGGTTCTGAAGGACCTAGGGGCAGGACAGGAATAAAGACGCAGATGTAGAGAATGGACTTGAGGACGTGGGGAAGGTGAAGATAGGCTTGGACGAAGTGAGAGAGTGGCTTGGACATATATACACTACCAAATGTAAAATAGATAGCTAGTGGGAAGCAGCCGCATAGCACAGGGAGATCAGCTGGGTGCTTTGTGTCCACCCAGAAGGGTGGGATAGGGAGGGTGGGAGAGAGACGCAAGTGGGAAGAGATATGCAGATACATGTATATGTATAGCTGATTCACTTTGTTGTACAGCAGAAACTAACACACCATTGTAAAGCAATTAAATTCCAATAAAGATGTTAAAAAAAAGAAAGAAATGTTTATTGTTTAAGTTACCCAGTCTATGATATTTTTGTCATAGCATCTCTACATATATAGACAAATTTTGATCCAAAACCTCCACAGCAATCATCCCAGGAAGTCAAACCACAACCTCTGCACCTATTGGTCCAGAATGTCCGGACCTGGGCAGCAACTCCCAGCTTTTCTATGTTTTGCCCTTGCTTCCACTGCAGGACAAACCAGAGAAAGATCTCCAAACCAATCACAGAAGATGCTTGCTTTCTCCTTAACCCACTTCAGCTTCCCCATGCCAACAATCTTCAAACTGGGCATACCTGAAACCTTCTCCTTTTTTCTCTATAAAGCTTTCCCACTCTTCTGTCTGCTTTTGGGTCTTTGCCAAACACAGCTGGTGGTGGCAGACTCTCCTGCTGTAGTAAGCTCTGGATCAATAGCCTCTTTTTCTTCACATTTGGGTGATCTTCATTTATTTCCACAACTAGTACTGAACCAATTATACCTCAATAAAGAAAATTAAACTTAAAAAAATAAAAATGGACCTACCATATGACATAGTTATTCCACTCCTATGTGTCCCCACAAGAGAAATAAAAGCACGTATCCAAGTAAAAATAAACGAATATTATAGAAATTTATTTATTCTTGTCTAAAAACAGAAACACTCAATACGTCCTTCAACAAGTGAATGGATAAACAAATTGTGCTATAGCCATGAAGTGGAATAAGATTCATAATTAAAAGAAACAGTTCACTGAAACATATAACATGGATGGAATAATTATACTGAGGGAAAAAGTCAGAGGGAAAAAAAGTAGTACATACTACATGATTCCATGTATATGAAATTCCAGAAAATGAAAAGTAATCTGTAGTGACAGAAAGCATATCAGTGACTGTATAGAAATGGGATAGTTTGGAGGCAGAAGGCTGGAGGGAGGGATTATACCAGGTACCTAAGAAAACTTTAGGGGTGATAATTTCTTAGTTAACTTGACTGTGGTTATGATGTTTTTGCTTGTGTAGTTAAAACATATCAAATTGTGCATTTTAAACTTACGAAGTTTATTGTCTATAAGTTATACCACAATAAACCACTAAACTAAACAAACAAGTATAAAACGAAAACTAAATATGATGGGGAATCCAGAGACTCTTTTAAATTATTTGTTTGATCTTGGTTTGGAACACTAGAACACTATTCTCTCAAAACTATAAAAAATATTTCTTGCTACATTTATTTAATTTCATTCCACTGAGTAATTTTTGATAGTGCACTCTTCTGTGTTATGGTGGGCTTATTTCTAGGGAGCTTTTTGTAGTATTCTATACCTTATACCCCTCTGCCCACAGAGTAGAGGGAAAAAGAGAAGAAGAGGGCAAAAGATTAATTTACACATTTGAAATTTACATATCTATGTACAGACAAGCTCCATGAGATAGACAGACAGATAGATAGATAGATATAGACAGATAGATAGATAGATAGATAGATAGATGATAGATAGATAGATAGATAGATAGATAGATAGATAGATAGATAGATAGATATAGAGATATAATGCACACATATTTCAGGAGCGTGGAGATCGAATATTAGGACAGAAATCAGCTTCTTATTTGGTAAACTCACTATGGAAAAATGCATACTGAAGACAGGTATCACTGGTAATTCATGGTCTTTAATAGGATAAAAATAATTACTCTGCTTAATTACAGATATAAAAATATCTATTTACCATAAAACTCCACACAGCATTTCCCTCTCTAATGTAATGTGTGCCATTAAAGCACAAATAGGGCTGTGTAAATGCCAATGTGTGCTGTTAATGAAGCAACATGTTTCTCAGTATAGAAGCCATCAGCATTCAAGATTTCCCCCAAAGTTGTTATTAGAAATTACATCTTGCAGCTTAGGCACTGTAAATATAGCAAATAAAGAAAGGAAGCAAAATGTCTCGTTTTGCTCCACATCCTCACCAGCCTTTGGTGTCAGGGTTCTGGATTTTGAACATTCTAATAGTTGTGTAGTGATGCCTCATCGTTGTTTTAATTTGCATTGACCTAATGATATATGATGTAAAACACCTTTGCCTATGCATATATGTCATCTGTGTATCTTCTTTGGTGAGATGTCTGTTAAGGTTGTTGGTCCATTTTTTAATCAGGTTGTTTATTTTCCTATTGTTGAATCTTAAGTGTTCTTTGTATGTTTTGGTTAACAGTCCTTTATCAGATGTGTTTTTGAAAGTATTTTCTCTCATTCTGTGGCTTGTCTTATTCTGATAACAGCGTCTTTCACAGAGCAGAAGATTTTGATTTTAATTAAGTCAAGTTTATCACTTCTTTCTTTCATGTATTGTGCCCCTGATGTGGTATTGAAAAAGTCATTGCCATAGACAAGGTCATCTAGGTTTTCTCCTATTTTTTCTTCTACGGGTTTTATAGTTCTTCATTATATATTTTGGTGTGTGATCTATTTAAGTCAATTTTTGTGAAGGGTGTAAGGTCTGTGTCTAGGTTCATTTTTAGCACACCGATGTCCACTTGTGCCAGCACCATTTGTTGAAAATATTATCTTTGCAGTATTGTATCATCTTTGCTGCTTTTCAAAAATCAGTTGGCTACAGTTGTGTGGCTCTATTTCTGGGAACTCTATTCTGTCCCATTGATCTATGTGACTATTATTTCACCAATACCATACTGTCTGGACTATTGCAGCTTAATCGTATATCTTGAAGTTGAATAGTGTCAGTTCTCCAACTTTGTTTTCCTCAATATAGTGTTGGCTATTCTAGGTCTTTTTTCTCTCCATATAAACTTTAGAATCAATTTGATAAAGATTCAGATTGAGATTACATTGAACCTACAGATGGAGTAGGGAAGTACTGACATCTGTACAATGTCAAGTCTTCCTATCCATAAATATGGAATATCTCTCCATTTATTTAGTTCTTGGATTTTGTTCATCAGAACTATAATTTTCCTTATGTAGATCTTGCTCATATTTTGTTAGATTTATACCTAAGTATTTTATTTTGGGGTGTGCAAATGTAAATAGAATTGTGTTTTAAGTTTCAAATTCCACTTTTTCATTACTGGTTCATTTTTGGTTTTAATACTGATTAACATTCATCTAGCTTCCTCCCCATAACAGATACAAAGCTCTTCTTCCTTATCACCAGTTCAACAAATCTATGACTTTCCAGTTGAATAGGAAGAGCAGGTAAAGGAACATCACACACACACACACACACACACACACACAGGCATACCCACTCCAAGAATGAGGAAAAAATGATTCCTTACTTGAAAAATAAAAAAACTTCCACTCCTCCTTGGTTGCCATAATTTACATCTCAAAGAGATAGAATGTAAGTCCTTGTGTGTTTCTTTTAATTTCAACAAGTAGTGGCCAACTCCACTAGCCATCATGGGTCCCTCCCTTAATGATTAAGTCCTATTTGCTCTTGAACCATAGCTAGCGATCTCACTCAATAGTTCTCTGATTTTTGTATTCTTGGCCTCTGCTGCCTTTCCTGCAAGTCTGCAGTTCACATTTTCACCTACTCTACATGACTCTCAAATCAGAACTTGAGAGCACATGATTGATCCATCTTCTAAGAACCCCAGAAATTTGAGGGATGGTCCTACACCTCTCTTTTAGGCTGTCTCACCAGGCATCTTTCTTTAACTTCTTTCTCTGATCTTCAGAAGCATTAGGCAATCTGCCAGGTCAGTGGATTGGCAAACTTTAGATAGGAGATAATTACAACCCTTTATCTGGCAACAAAGAGGCATTTTGTACACTCCTAACATAAAAAGTGAGTTTCTCTCCCTTCATTTTTGGTAGGGCATTTTGATGCCTTGTATTAGGATTTAAGATATATGCAAACATGTTTTAAAAGTCATGAAATCTCTTTCATTATCACTGTGATCACCCTGTTTCAAATGACACTATAATTGATTATTTTTATAGTGTGCCTTTTCTAATATTTTCAAATGACACTATAATTGATTATTTTTATAGTGTGCCTTTTCTAATATTTTGTGAGTTTCATGAGGATATTTGAACCTCTAGCAGCAAACATAATTCCTGGAATATAGTATGTCAATAATTATTGAATAAGTGAATGTATGAATAAATGACTGATATAGTCTGTATATATGTATGTTAACGTTTCTCAAGTTTTGTTTATAATTTTCACACCAGTATTACAGTAATTTTATATATGTATTTTACTATATGTTTAATAGCTTATTCCCTCTTGAGAGTCTTTGTTTTAAAATAAAAAAAGCATCTTAATTTTTCTTGCTGTTTAGTTTCTAAGTGATATATTGATTCCCTTTATCAAGTTACAAAAATAAAAAAAATACGAACACAAAGGCAGAAGAGATTTGGTAATCAGTGACCACATTTTTTATTGAGTGTTTACTATATCCCAGGTCTTGCACCAAGTACTTGGCATTCATTATCTTATTTATTTCCACAAGAACTTGGAGGAAATACTATTAAATCCCCATTTTACTGATATCCAAATTTACAAAAACCAAATATGTTAGAGATAGAATTTGAGGTCATTTTTTTAAGCATTGAAATATATAGCTTTAATCACTATGCTGTACAATTCTGAATTTATTTAAATTTATAAAATAATCTGGGAATAAGTGACCTGTTTTAAATGATATTTCCCTCCTCAAAGTACATTGAGTATATCTGCATTTTTAAATTTCCATTTTTTAATCTCTCTGTAAAATTCTCTCATTTCTTCATATAAATGCAACATAGGCATTGCCAAATTTACTTATGTTTTAACTGCCATGCTGAAAGGGAAATGTTTTCACTATATTTTCTGTCTCATAATTTAGTGTTCTACAGGAAAGGTGTTAATTTTTTACATTTGTATTTTGTGCCATGTCACCTTAATAAATCATCATGAATAGTAAAAACATTCAAGTTGAATATCTTGTATTTGTTTATTTTTAGGTATTAAAGTACTGGCAGTTTTAATTTTTTCCCAGTAGCCATCAATCTTATTAGTATTTCATAATAGATATACATTGAAAAGTATATTTTTTTGAAAAATGTATTCTGATTTCATACTGGTAAAAAGTTCAAAACAAGGAATGGGTTTTATATTTTATCAAATAACTTTTTTGTAGCTATCTTTAGCTAAAAAATATAGAATATGTTATCTTGATATAGTCACATCAACCCCAATTTTAAGTATAACCTAATATTTTCCTTAAAATGTTAGTTTTTCTTTCCATTTTATTAATGATGCAAAATGAAGAAAAATATACAGGCTAAAGCAAAACAAACTACAGAAAACACTAATGAGTCCCAATCCCTAGAGTACCACAGCTAATATTTTTGTGTATTTCCTGCCTATATACATATTGTCCTCCTTTTTACTATCACTTTGTATCTTTATTGATCATTAGTTTGTATAAAATGTATCCTATTCTATAATATTAATAATACACATGTCTAAATTATACTTAACTATCCCCCTTGTGGAATACATATCCTAGTTGGTGGGGTTTAAGGAGATAATAGAGAAAAAATAATGAATAAACATAATAATAAAATTTTATAGCATGTTTGATACGATAAATGTTATGGGACAAAATAAAAGCAGAGATAAGGGGGTGAAGCACTACTGGAGCTAGTGCTGCAATTTTAGTAGGTTGATAAGAGTAGCCATTTGAGCAGAGATTGGAGAAAAGAGGAAGTAAACCATACCTACAGGGAAAGAAGACATTTCAAGCAGAAGCAACCTCTTAGGCAAACACCCTGTGGTGGGAGTGTGCCTAGTGTATTTGAAGAACAATAAGGAGGCCAGAGAGGTTGGAGCTGAGATAGGGACAGGGAAATGAAAAATAGAAGAAGCAAGTTCTGAGAGCTAACGTAGGCTCAAATGGAAAGGACCTTTCAGGCCATTGTAGGGACACCGAGTACAACCTTTCATTCTGAGAGAGATGGGGTCATTGGAGAACTTAGAGCAGAGGACTGACGGATACCGTCTTATATAAATCTTTGATCACATATTTAATTAATTCTTTTGGAAAAAGTCTTATTAGGGAATTAGTGGGTCAAGGGTCTGATCATTTCCAAGACTCTTTTAATATATAATATTAAATTAATTTCCAGTCAGGTTGTACAGTAATGAATATCGCTGAGACAGTACAAGAACGTGTTCTACTACACCACACCTTCAACAGTTCAGACTCCTGCAGGTGCCACCCACTTAAGAAATGAGCTTCACATCATAATCTAGTACATAAATACACATGTGAATGTGTCTATAAATATAAGCGTCATCCAAATCACTGTTTCCAGTTACTCAATAAGGGCAATGGTTTCTTACATTTTCTATCTCATTATTTCAAAACATACTTTTGAGGACATATTTGCTAGCCAACTCTTGTTTGGATATTAGAAGTGATCTTCATCCTTTGTATGAATTCTTTTTTTAAATTAATTTTTTTATTGGAGTACAGTTGATTTACAATGTTGTTAGTTTCTGCTGTACAGTGGATGAGTTCTTTGTATATTCATGATATTAACCATCTATAAGATTTGCCTGTTAATGCAGTTTGTGTTGACTTATGACAGAGTTATTCTATTTACATATAATAGAATTGATCAATTCTTTATGGCAATTCTTTAATAATTAAAATTTTAGGCAATTAGAAACAACCACCTTTAAAAATATTTAGATGCTTTATATCCAACTTTTTAATTAACAGGATTATGCTTTGTTACATGCTTTGATACGAGGCCCAAACTTGATTTTACTCCAGTATATGAAGCCCACTTGTAATGGTTCTTTTTTTCTGATTTCTTTTAAAATTATTACTTGTAATTCATTTATTTCCATGGATAATCTATAATTATCATACTGGTTCAATTATAATAACCCTATACCATATGTATTAGTTTGCTAGGGCCTCCATAACAAAGTAAAACAGACTGGGTGGCTTAAATGACAATAATTTATTTCTCACAGTTCTGGAGGCTAGAAGTCCAAGATCAAGGTGTTGACAGTGTTGGCTTCTGAGAAATCTCTCCTCAGCTTGTACATGGCCATCTTCTCCCTGTGTCTTCACATGGTCTTCCCTCTATGCATGTCTATGTCTTAATCTCCTCCTTTTATAAGGACACCTGTCATATTGAATTGAGGCCCACCCTAACCGCCTCATTTTAAATTAAGTACCTCTTTGAAGAATTTACCTCCAAATATAGTCACATTCTGAGGTCTTAGAGGGTTAATAATTCAACATACGAATTTGGGGGAAAGGCGCAATTCAGCCCATAACACCACATTTTAATATTATGCAGTGTATTTTACAGTGCTTTTTAAAAATATATTTAATAAAATAGACTTTGGAGTCAGACAAAATTGAGTTCAAATCCTGGCTCTTCAACTTTTCAGATGTGGGACCTTGTGGATAGGTTACTTAATGTCTCTGAGCCTCATTTTTCTTATTTAAAAATGGTAATAATAATTGAATTACATAATATATTCAAACCACTTAGGATGGTGCTTGACCCAAGGTGAATGCTCAGTCAATCACAATCAACTATTGGCAATTTGGTTTAAGTGATTCTTAAATAGAAGATGACATCTACATAATACATTTTCCTTACATCAAGCTATTTTACTGAATACTCTTTTATTTTTATTGTCTTTAATAGTCTCTCTATAAAAAATATATTACTTGTAAATGTTAAAAAATGGTAATTTTCCTTTGACATCTGTTTGTTATCTTCTTGTATTTGTCAAAAGTTACCAAAAGATGCAAAGTTATAATGGCAATTTTGTTCCTAGCTTTAATTGTGACATCTGTTGTTTTTAACTGGCAAGTAAAATGTTGACTTTTGCTTTTCAATGTTAACTTTTGCTTTTCAATGTTGAGAAGAATGCTACCTTTTTGTCACTTTTTTAGAAATTATCATTAGGGGAACCTTTTATTTTATGGAATTCCTATTGTGTTCTTACCAAAATATTAATGTAATTTGTCAGATTCTTTGTGTTTGTACTGAGAGTAAAGGTATTTTTCAAGGTAATTTTTAAAATATCCTGTTGAAATCAAATTGTTAGTGTTTCATGTATATTTTTTATTTACATCTATTAATAATGCTTTTTATTTTTCCTTTAGTACTTCCTCTGACAGGTATAAATGTGCCTCATAAAATAAAGCATGTAATATTCCATCATTTTTAATTATCACAGTTTATAGAGAATTTAAATTAAACTTTCTAAATAAAAATTTAAAATGTCTCACCTGTAAATTTCCTTTCCTTAGTTTGCAATATTTTGAAGACATTTCCTTGATAATTTTTTTATTTTCTTTTATGGCTTTTATCTATTTAGATTTTTAAATCTCTTTTTGATTCAGTTTTAGTAAATTAAGTTTTTTTTTTCAAAAAGCGTGTTAATTCCATAAAATTTTCTAAAAGCAAATAGTTGTGCAGAGTATTATCCCACACAAAGTTAGTCCTTGCCTTATAGTTATATTTCTTTTCCAATTCTAATTTTCAGTATTGGTTTTCTTCCCATATGGAATTCCATATTTTCCATTTTATATTATTATTTATTTTCAAAGAACCAGCTCTTTGTTTTCTTTTTTCCTTTTCCATTTTTCAAATTCTTACATTTATTTTTATTATATATAACTTTTTATTATAACTTCTTATTATAATAACTACATTTATTTTTTTTGTGATTATTTTTTTTCCCTCTCCTAAATCTTGAACTGAACTTTTAAAGAAAAAAAATTACATACTGTTTAAATAATAAAAATAATACAGCAGTAAATTCTGCTAAGGCCTTAATCATGATGAAGCATTTTTGTCTCGAGTTTATGACTGCATTTCTTACACTCTTTTTAAATAAATAAGGGGAGTATTGTTGTTATTGTGACTGCTTTGTTCTTGTTTTGGTGGAGAGGGTGTTGAGGGTGAATCTTCTAGTATTTGAGCACCAAACATTTTTTTTTTTTCTTTCACTCAAAACCTTTGTGTATTTTCATGGTCTGTCTTGTGACTAGGTAGAAAACAATTTCAAGTGGAGACAGATTTATAGATTTTGACATAAACTATTTCGAGAGAAAAGAAATAAATATATGTTTGTCATCATTATTTAAGAGCTATTATACCAAAATTGTAGAAAAACAAGAGCTTTGCATTGAAAATTAATGGATATATAGTTGATAATTTTTTTATTATTAGAATATATGTGTGTGTACATATGTATAGATATATTTGTGTATGTATATAGATACGATCTCACAGAGATATGATCTTCCATCTGAAATCTTATTTCACCAAAAATTGGTTGTTGTATGATCTCCACAACAAAATCAATTGAGGGATGAATTTCATGCCTTAGCAGTTGCGAGTCCTTGAAAAGATTATTTACCTTCTCTAATCCATGGTTTATGTTTCGCATGATTAAATGAGGGAATGCATTTAAAGGCCTAGCACAGTGCCTGGTTTGTAGCTTTTACTCAATAAATATTGAAGATGAAAGTATCTGGTATAGCATCCATCCCCACAGCTCCTCATCCTTTATCTCCCATCAGCATTCTCCCACCACCCATGCTCCAGTTTTCTTGTATGAACAAGATTATTCTAGAATGAAATATGAGGTAGCTACATAGCTAGGTAAATATTCTACCCTCCAAGTATCCAAGAGCCTTCCTTGTTCTACCTGTTAACATCTTTCATTTCAGGATTATATCCCAGTGCATGTTTTGTATTAGATGAATAATTGGCTTATATATAATAAACATATTGTCCAAATGGTCCAATGCTATACAGAGAAAAAAAACTACAAAGTTCAAATCCAACAGAGTAAGATTCAAAGACCGGCTTAATTAACTTCATCAGGATATTTAATCTGACATAAACTTTTTATCTTTATTTTCAAAATAAAGTAATCACAGTTAATACCCAGTGGGCTTGTGTGGATTGAATGAGATCATACAAACAGAAGTGCCAGGCACATGAGGCACCAAAGAAGAAACATTGCCCTTTTTTGTTCTTTCATGTTGGTCATCTCCCTATTCTAACACACAGTCTGCTTTGGAAAATGTTACTTTTTTAAAGTGAATAACTCTTCCTACAGACAAGTGTCAAATATAGAGTTCAAATTCACAAATACAGGAAGTTGTGATTTCTTGAGTGGCTGTATTTAATTTCTTAGATTTTAATATTAGAATATCACAAAATTATCTATTACTTATAACTACTAATTACTATGATGAATAAAATCTTGTTTCCAAAAATTTATATATGTGTATTTTTTTCTTTAACATCAATTCAGTGCTTAATTACCATATAGTAGTGTGATGTAAAAAATATTTAATTTTAAATAGGCTTTTAATTCTTGGAGAAAAATTCAGCAAATGAGGAAGTATTTTTAAACTGTTAACTGTTGAGATAACTCCTAAGTGATTTAAATTACATAAATGAGCTTGGGACTCTTTCAACTTATTTCTTAGTTAAAGATGAGAAAACTTAAATGTCTACTTTTTATATGGTGAACACAACTAGTTTGTGTTAGGTGAATATTTTTAATTAGCCAAGGCAACATAGAACTTTTGAAATATACATTCTTTATTGCTAGGTCTATTCTTTAAGAGAGGTAAATCTGGTCAATTTCTATCATTTACTTCTGTGAACTGTGAATGTAGGAGACAGTCGTAAACTGAGTCAGAGACAGAGACATGAAAGAGATAAGTGAGACTCAGAGAGGTGAAGGACACACATACAGAGAGAGAACATTTTGAATAGTAAAGGGATTTTCCCCACCATTCCAATGAGTGAGGTCTTGGAGTGACTTTGAGATGCAAAATGGTATTTGCTGTTCCTTCATTCACTCTCACTCCCTTTGTGCTTTTCATACAGTCATAATGTAACCATGCTGAACTTGGTTTCCCCAGGGCCATAGTTACAGTATAGAATTCCTGAACTAAAAATATTTTTTTAAAAAGTGAGACACTCTAGGCAACATATAAAGTTGGATATTAGAGGCTTCCAAAACATTCCAGCGCTTGATGTGCAACATAAAGTAACTGGCTCTGCTTACTCAGCATGATCGATGCTGTTCTAGTCAATCTCAAGAGCTGTTCATAAAAATATTGTTGCATTTACTTTAAATGTTAACTTCCGTTCCTCAATAGCTTGCATCTCTTACATTGCAATGTCTATGTTTTGTGGTTTCTTGTATAGAGTCTTTCTTCTCTTGTGTTTTTTGCCAATATTCATCCCACAGAGTTTCATTTTGCTTTCATAATCTATTTCATCTCTTCTCTAATGTTTCATTTGCTTTCTTTCCAGACTACCTCTGAAATCTTACATATGGTTCAGCCATTTTACACTTCCTAAAACACTTAAACCCTAGATTAAATAAATATCTGCTTAAAAGAGCATAAAATACTCTGATTAAGTACATAAACACTCAGAAACACATACAGTTCTTATAAACACTTTATGTACCGTTTTAAGTTTAAAATTGGTGACACATGTTTAATGTCACATTTGAATAAATTCAAAGCTTAATGCAAAAAAGATTAAGTAAATAAATGTCAGAAACGTAATGGAGCAGAACCTGTCACCTGCTAATAAGAGTATGTCTAAATTATTGAGTAGGATTTGTGTGTGATTACTCATTGATTGCCCATTTTTGGGAAAATTTTTACAAAGTTCGTCATCAATTCATCATGAAAAATTTAGCAAACTGGAAATAAAAAGAAATTACTTTGTTAAAGGCATTCACTGAGCCTTAAGAAATAACATGCTTAAACATGACATTTTAGAAGTAGTCCTATTAAAATTATGCAGAAAGTAATTATGCTCACCATCACCCTTACTACTGAATTCCCTAGACAATACAAAAATTTGTATAACAATTGGAAAAGAAGAGATAAAATCATCATTTATTTTCAGTAAATAGGATTTAATTCATTATAAAATCCAAGAATATCTATAAATTATTAATAGTAGTATGGTGACATTAAGAATGCTGAGGACAAATAAGTACACAAATCAGAGTGTTCCCATGCATCATTAATAGCCAATGAAAATGGGAATAAATTATTACACATAATAGCAAGAACTACCATAAAGTACATAAGTAAATATAAAAAATTAAGTATCAGAATATTACAAATAAATTTTGAATTTTATTAACCCAAAGTTTAAAATAAAAATAAACCAGATTAATGTTCCTGAATGACAAAACTTAACACCATAAAGATGTCATATGACACTAAATTAATTTGTAAAATCAGTACAATTTAAAATGAAATCTCTCTAGGCTTTATTGTGGAACTTGACAAGTTGATCCTAAAATCCGTATGGATCAAAAAAGAGCTGAAAATATCTAAGATGTATTTGTAGAAGAACAAAGTTGGGCAATAGGCTCTCTCATATATCAAAACTATTTTAAAAGTATGTTAACTAAGACCACATGATATAGAGGCAATAATAGACAAACAGGTCAGTAGAACAGAATAGAAAACTTGTAGAGCCACACACACACACACACACACACACACACACACACACACAATATTTATAGGGCAGAGGTTGCATTTCAACCAAATGAGGAGCAGATATATTGCTCACTAAATGGTGAAAGGAACATTGATTTTCATTATGCAAAGTAGATGCCTATGTCATACCATGGACAAAAATAAATTCTATATACATTACAAACATAAATATTAAAATGAAGCTATCGAACTTTTAGAATAACATGTAGGAAAATAGCTTTATGGTAGTTAGAATGAATTATTTCACAGAAACTAAGAACAACTCATAAAAATACGGCTGATAAATAAAATAAAAAGCTTCTACTAAGAAGACAGTATACCCAAATTTAAAAGACCATCCATAGCATTTGAGAAGATATTTGCAATGTATATTAGACAAAGATTTAGTGTTCAGAAAACTACCTTACTTGTTATTATCTTTTTAAAGGTAAACACCACCCCTACACAAAATGGATAAATCATATAAATAGATAATTCACAAAATAATAGAATTGAATGAATAAAAAATTATGTGAACATGCACAGCCTCACTAATACTCATAGAAAAGTGAGTAAAAAAAATGAAATGTTGTCTCAACCATCAGGTTTACAAAAATTAAAGAGTCTGATGATACCAAGTTAGGAGAAAGTACAAAGAAAATATCTCATCAACTCTAATAATTTATAGATGCACAGACCCTATATCCCAGCAGTTCTATTCCTCAGTTTAATTACTAACATAAAGAAACACATCTACATGTTTCAGTTTTCTAAGGCTGCTGTAACAAATCACCACAAATTGTGTGGCTTAAAATGACAGAAACATATTTTTTCACAGTTATGGAAGTCAGGAGTCTGAACTCAAGGGGTTGGCAGGGTTGGTTTTCTGTGGAGACTTGGAGGAAAAATTTGTCCCACGCCTCTCTTCCAGGTTCTGATGGTGGTGGACAATTCTTGGGTTGTGGATATATCACTCCAATCTTTGCCTTGTCTTTCACATGGTATTTGCTCCTTTATGGGTCTGTGTGTCTGAATTTCCTTCTTCTTATAAGGACAAGGTCATTGGATTAAGACCCACCCTAATCCAATATGATCTCACCTTAATGTGATTATATCTGCCAAAGCTTTGTTTCCAAACAAAGCCACATTCTGGGTGAACAATTGGAGGACTGTATTCAACCTAGTACACTACTCAAGGAGAAACATATAACCAGAAAGTTTATCACAGCACTCTCTGCCATAAGGAATAATTTTAAAAAACAAAATGTCCATTAATATTTCAATGGATAATAAATAATTGTACAGACATACAAGGAAGGTTATACAGCTTTAAAACAAATGATCTTGACCTATGAATATCAATGTCGATAAATCTAAATAATAACATATCATTGAGAAAAAAAAGTTGTAAGATATTTGACAGTATATTACCTAATATATAGGTTTAATAAATATACAAAACAGGACATAGTTGTGGGTTTCTTTTTTGATACATATAAAATATAATCTACAAATATAGAGAGTTTCCTATTCATCAATTTTAGGGTAGAGGTTATCTCTAAAGAGGGAAGGTAAAGAATGAGATCAGGGTTAAATGAATGCTTAAAATATACATGCAATCTTTTATTATTTAAGGGTGTGGGGATTTGGAACAAATGTAGCAAAATGTGGCCAAAAAAAGTCTGATACAGCTAAGTGGTGACTTCAGAGGAGAGTTTTTCAACCTCTGTGCCATTGGCATTTGAGGCAATATTTTTTGTTGTGGAAGCTTTCCTGTGCATTGTAGGATATTTAGATGTTTAGCAGCCTCTCTGGCCGGCCTCTATCCACTAGATGCAAGTAATAAAACCTCCCCACCCTCCTCCAGTTATAACAACCAAAATAATGCCAAACATTTTGCTCTGAGGGAAAAAAATCAACTTTGGTTGAAAACCACTGTTATAGAGTATTTATTATATCTATTTGTTTGAAATAGGTGGTGATATATTATAAAATATATACCTATATTTCTTACATGCTAAATTTACATAGATAATTAAGGCAATTGTCAACATGTAATCATAAAAGATTCCATTTTATAAGTTACAGAAATAAAAAAGGCCTAAGTAACCCATACAATTTGTGATTAATTTTGTCTGAATTATTTAAGAAAGCTTATACCAAAGAAGAATATTTCAAATTCACCTTAAAGAATGCGTAAGGTTTTACCAGTTTGAGAAGTGATGGGATAGTATTAGAAGTAGAAGGAACAGCAAGGAGGTAGAAACTGCTAATAATTTTATGCAATTGAGAATTCTTCTGTGAAATCAAAATACAGGACACAGGTGTCAAATTTAGTGTCTTCAGTGGTGCTAACATATATGTGTGAAGCAAACAGGTATAAGGAAATTGAGAGTAGTATGGCTCCGTGAAAAATTGGGGGAGAGTAAAGTTATGTCTTCATCTAGAGTAAAGATGTAAGTCTGGCAAATAATGACTAATGTCATTAAAAGATAAAATTAATATCCCTGTAGAATGTTGACATGTTAAAAATTAACTTGAGAAATAACTTCATGGATTGGGAGTCTTCATATGGTTAACATTTCAATCCTCCACAGATTGATTTTTAGATTAAATGCAGTCTCAAATATAATACCAGCAAGATTTCATGACAATGCAAAATATCTAGACTATCCAAAGCAATTTTGTAAAAGACCCAAGTTGTAGAACTTATACCACATGTCTTTGAAAGATGCTGTAATCAAGAAATGTGATAGTGAAATAAAGATCAGCAAATAGATCAGTAGAACAGAGTAGGAAGTCCAGCAGCAGCCTGAGTCACTCGGTCGTTTGATTTCTACGGAAGATGCCAATGCAATCAGGGTTTATTTTGTCTTTTCAACAAATCATACTGGAATAAATAGATACTATAACTTGACATTTACATCACAATATATACAAAAATAATTCAAGTTGCATCATAGATCTAAACATAAAAGCTAAAACCTTAAAGCTTTTGCAGGAAAACGGCAGAGAATTTCTTCATAATTTGAGGTTGTGCAAAGGTTTCTTGGACTAGAGACAAAAAAACAAGTATAGTGAAAGGACAAATTGACAAATTAAGACTTCTTCAAAAATGAAAAGCAAGTTTAAAATTTTTTTCTCAATAAAGATATCATTATGAAAAATAATAAGAATGTCACAGATGCAGAGAAAATATTTGCAGAATATGATATCTGACCAGGGACAGATATCCGGGATACATATGTAACTTCTATAACACACTAATAAAAAGACAAAGAAACCAATTTAAAAATGAGCAAGAATTTGCACACTCCACAAAGAAATCTATAGGAATAACCAATAGATACTTGAAAATATGTTTATAATCACTGTAATCTGGAAAATGGCAGTTAAAAAAAAAAGAAGAATGAGATACCAGTACACACCCACCAACAATAAGAACAAATGTTGGGAGTAAGTGGACCAATTGGAATTCTCACATTTTATTGGTAGGAGTGTAAAATGCTAAAACCATTTTAGGTTTTGTAATTTAAATTTTTTATTTGTCTAGAGAAAGATCTAAAAAGGGGATCCCTGTTTCTGCACCATCATGAATGTTTTATGTAAAGCATTCGACTACTTCCCACGATAGTAAGTGTTGCATTTAACATGTTAATTTAATGTCTAAGATCATGCCAATTATAGAATCATGTACAAGCTTCTGATGCATACTTGAGTTTTCATATAGTCTGAAGGGTGTTCCAAGATATGCACAATTTGGATTAGAACTAAACATTTTCTGAGTAAACAGTCATATTCATATTATTATTTTTTATTCATACACTGTACAGAATTGTTGTTAGATACTATACATATGCTCTTTATTATATTTATATAGATAAAGCAGGATAACTCTTCACTTAACAATGTATGTCTTTCAATAGAATGAAATTCCATGAGGGCAGATATTTTGTCTTGTTCACAGTCTTTCCTCAGTGTCTAGAATTATATGTAGCACATGATAAAAACCCAATGAGTATCTGTTGAATGAAAGAATGTGACTGTCAGATGATAATATTTGCAAGACTATGAATGTTTATGAGCCTACTATTTGTGTGTCTTCATAAAATTTGACATTTTAAGAGGCTATGTGACTTGCTGAATATCTACAGTTAATATATATTACTTTGCTAGAAACTAAACAATTTTTAAAATCTGGGTAGACTTCTTTAGGTGCTTTAGAATTTTACTTCAAATATTCTGTAAAGCATGAGTTTGTATTTATATTTGTAATAACACATGCTGAATTATAATTTGGGGACACAAATACTTATATAAATGCTTGGAGAAATTTATGTGTGTACATTTCCTATTCAAATGATTTTCACAGCTCATGGGGGCTTCAGTTAGATGCAATCACTCTTTAGATTTCATGGCTATGGAATAAGAAGATCCTCTGAGAGAGATGCATTGTTCTTCTACCAATTAATTTCTCTCACTGTAGGTCACTCTTTTTAATATGTTAAGAACTATGTTTTTTCATTGTTGCTTTTTCTTTATATCTGTTATTTTCCTTAGTATTATTAGGAATCAGAATCTTTGATTCTTATGTATGTTTTATTTAGGTATTTTTTGGACAGTTTAGTTAATTTTCACATATTAAGTTTTTCTTTGAGAACTTCTACTAGTACAGGTATTGAATAGTGGTTGTAGCATTTTCCAAAATTAGATATCCACAGATCAGGAAGTCGGTTGTTATCTTTGTCACTTTCTGATGATTATGCACTCACAGGGATTGAATCTCACTTTTAAAAGTCAAATTCTGATTCTGCAAATGTGTTTTCCTCTCCCTTTGCCTGATCATTGAAGGTTTTTGGTAGAAAGCCAATAAAGGAAATGACTGCTTTCATGTTTTCAGATTTAGGAAACATATCTGTCTTGAGAGGTACCCAATAATGAATCTGCAAATAGCTTTTACAGTTAGAAGAAAAGAATAAATTAATCACAGTGTATCACATAAATATACCTCAAAAATGAAATTTAAAAAAAAGCATAATTTAAGTAAAACATATTCATTATAAAAATGGGGGGGGGGGATAAAATGTCATAGAAAGGAGGTAAAGACCCTAGGTAAATCCACTGTTAATACTTTGGTATATATCTTCCCCTCTATCCATTTATCTGGCAAATTAATATCATATTGTATTTACTATTTTGCTATCTGAATATTTTGTTTTTCACTTAGCAATAATCTAGAGTAACAAAATATTCATATGTCACATTATTTTTAATGATATCTTAGTATTCCATTAGTTGCACATAAAACCCAATCACTACTGGACATTTTAGCTATTTCAGATTGCAATGAATATCCCTATCTCTACTTCCATATATGACATCTTTTTTTTAGAGTATTCTGGAGTAAAATTAGCACTTTCCATTAGCTCAAAATATTAACAGGAATAGCTGATAACGATGATCATTGTGACATAATGGAATAACTACAGTGTGAGACTCTGGTTCTGATCCAAGTTAGTTAAGTAAATTCAATGCTCTTGTCTGGATAATTACTAATTATCCCTCAAGCCCTGATATTCTTTTATGGCTGTGGATGTTTCCTAACGATTTGATGGAATACAATTCCTGAGTACACAGTAAGAGGTAGTTTTATCCATGATTTTGGGGTTAATTTACTCAGTTGTTTTTATTCTTAAATTGTACTATATAATGGCCAGCAAGAGGTTCTGGGAATAGTAGAGTAGGTCATACCACGTAGTACCAGTATATACTTCACCCAAAGCATGCCCTGAAGTGACCTTTATGGATCTCACAACTGTAACAATAGATGGACCATATATTTGAAAAACATGTGTTCAGATGACTTGACTCTAACTCCTAAATCCTCAGGGTCATTCTCTTTAGATAATATACTTGATTTATTGGAACTGTGGCCTTTCTAAACATCTTATATCATTTAGTCCTTACAGAAAATTTTTATGTAATATATTTCATGATGGTAGATCTTTACACATTTCATAACCATTCGATTTTCAAGGCTGTTTGTGCCAATAACAAATCAGGATGGCCCTGCCTCTCTGCATGCCTGCTGGGAAGTTCTTTTAAATTGTCAGGAATTATATTAAGTTAACATAAATCTGTCTAGAAAGAAGAGGCCTATGAGAAGGAGGTTCTCACTACCTCCAGGACATGGATTTTGGTCATCTCTGGGAAAATCCTTGTGACAAAAATGAACAACCGAAATGGGGTATTTTGATACTTTGTCTCCTCAAGGAATACTGATTATTCTGTCCATGTAACTTAAGAAAATAGCATTTAACTTAATAATATTCTGAATAGGACCTGAACCTTAGGGTATCCAAACCCTTACGTAATTTTTTTCCTGTGGCTGGACTGCTATTAGAACCCACTTTTGTACACATGACCTGAGGGATATATATGTAGACATTCCTATTTCATAGAAATGGTTAGATATATTGTACCTCTTAGAGGGGCCAGCTAAACAGAACTAAATTGAGTCATTCTAATCAAAATAGTGGCTTAAGACGACACTTTGAAGTCCAAAGAGTATTCATTACAACCTCTTCTTTTCATCTTACTTGAGCTATTGAAAGCATTTGATACAGCAAAACTGTGTGTTTTTATTGGCTTTCCAGGACCTCATATTCTTGGTTTGTTTTCTTCTACATTGTCAGTGATTGGTTTCTTAGGGCTTGATCTTTGAATATACCTGCCTTAAAGTCTGCATACTTTCCACAGTGAAAACATCTAGTTTCATGGCATTAGTACCACCTTTCTGTCTCTTTATTTTATCTACCTTTGTATCTATCTACTTACCTCCCTATGTACCTATCATCTCTGTAGATGTATATACCAGAATTCTTTCAAATTCCAAATTCATATGTCTAATTGCTTACTAAATTTTTTCATGTGAATATCTAATAGGCAATTGAATATTGTGTGTACATTTGAGTTCCTAATTTTTTCTTCTCAAACTTGCTCTGGTTCAGTTCTTCTCCATCTCAGTTTAGAGTAAAACCATAGGCTAAAACTTGGGTCCATGCTTTACTGACCTTTTTCCAATTTTACATTGAATTCATCCACAAATCTTATAGCTCTGCATTTAAAATACATCCAGAATATAACCACTTTTTGACACTTTTGTTGCCAGGACCCTTTCCTAAATGACAAACATCTCTCTCCTGGATTATTGCAATCACCTCTTTGCTTTTTCTTATTTTCAGAACAATCTCTCTGAAACGTCTGTATAACTCATACCTTCACTGCCTCACCTCCTCATTGAACCCTATTTGCAGTCTCCTGTAGCAATCCCTACCCCATTGCTTGCCTTAATTTTTTTCCCTGGCACCAATCACATTACTTTAAGGCACATAATAGATTCTTATTACCTTCAAGACATGGGCCTTGGTCATCTCTGTGAAAAGGCTATGACAAAAATGAACAGGTGAGATGAAGTCTTTCAATATTTGGTCTCCTCAGAGAGTACTGGTTATTCTTTCCAAGTAACTTCAGAAATTGGCATGTAACTTAGTAATACTCTAAGTAGTAACTGAACCTTTAGCGTATCTTAACCATTAGGATGAGGTTCCATATGAAATGAACCTCTTATAAATGAAAAAATCAATCTAGAATACTATTTTGTTTGCTGATAATGTTCTTTATCTAGATTCTAGAATATGAGTCAGTTGGGTATTAATACTGGGCTTTATATAAGTTTTCTCATATTGTTATGAGAAAACTAGAAAACATTCATATTGCTTCACTCAAGATTTTTTACCTCTGTCTCTCAGGGGAAAAAAATTGAATGATGAAGGGTGTTTTGGCCACCACTCACGTCTGCTAATTTCAGGAGGATATCTGTTAATCTCTTAGCTCCCTTGACTAAAATTTTCATCTTCCTTCCGGTCTTAATTCAATTTTATGACAAGTTGGACATGATTTGTCTTAACACTTACATTCCCCCGTCAAGGCAAATGCAGTCTGCTGCAACATATGGTCTCTTTTGGACAATATTTTAACTATAATTTATTCTACATACCCCTATGACTTGGTCTCTGGGGACCTTGAATGCCTGGATTGGAGGCAGATGTGATGATGAAGGCCTCCTTGGACTCAATGGCTAATGGGTGAATTGCTTACCATTCTTACAGAGACAGCAACATTAATCCAAACTGAAAAATTCATCACCAGCATTTATGGTTCTGAGTGGTAGCACATGGTGTTAATCTGGGAGAGTTTTACCTTTACTATTACTCTTGTAGGCCAATGACCTAAATATTATTAAAGTGAGAGAACCTCACTTTTAATTACTAACCTTACGGTGGCTCTTCTGTATGAGGACAGAGAAGCAGTGTTTCTTCTGGATTTTAATTCTGGGCATAGGTATCAACATTTCTATTGTAATTTAATCATTAAAGAAGGAGGATGAGAAGTCTTAGATAAACATAGGTACTTTCAAACCCTATTAGTGACCACTTATCAGTTTTTTTCTTCCCATAATGATGCCATTTCCTAAGATAAATTGAATAAAGACATATAACACCCTCACCTTTTGAAATTACATATAAGACTTATAATACACTTGGAAATATCACCATTTTATGTTTTATGGACACGTTTGAATTTAGGAAACAACCAAAGACAGACTGAACTGTGTTCAGTGAATCACTGAATGAACAATCTAGGCGATAAATATGAACACATATTGGCTTGGCCAAAAAGTTCGTTCGGGGGTTTTCTGTAAGACGTCTTATAGAAAAACCCAAACGAACTTTTTGGCCAAACCGACTAGATGTTTTTATACATGTTTTTCTGAAGATGACTCCTTAAAATTTATTAAGCTATAGCCTAATCATCAGAATAAATAAACATTTTACTAATTAGCCTATTGTGAAGCAGTGCATTCATACAAATTTTCAGTCTGGCAAGTTTAATAGTTCCACAGTAATATATAGTCACCCTGAATGTTTTGGAATGTTTTGGAAAAAAACATTCAAAGATGTCTTCTTAGAATCAATACATGTATTATAATAATAACAGCTAATATTTGTTAGTAGTTTTCATGAACCTGACAATCTTGCTCACATTTTTATAAGCATCATTTATTTTTTCTTTCAGTAAACATGTGTTGAATGCTTATTCTAGGTCAAATACTGTTCTAGGAACTTGGGATACATCAATAAACAAATAAACATAAATAAAGTTCCCTGCTATCATAGAATACTAGAGTGAAGGGGACTTTCAGGAAAGAATAGGCATAGACTGTGGTAGGCTAGTTAGATTACAATATTGTTATGGGTTGAATTGTGTCCCCATAAAATTCATATGTTGACGTTGTAAGCCCCACTACCTTGAAATATGGCCTTACTTGGACATAGGGTATTTACAGAGGTAATCAAGTTAAAATTAACTTATTAGGTTGGGCTCTAATACAATATGACTAGTGTTCTTATAAAAAGGGAAAATTTGGAGATACTCATGCACATGGAGAGAATGCCATGTGAAGATGAATTCATCATAGATTGTTTCCACAAACCAAGGAACACCAAGGACTGTCAGAAAACTACCAGGCAAGAAGCATGGAACAAGTTCTCTGTTATAGCCCTCAGAAGTAACCAACCCTACAAAGACCTTGACCTCAGACTTCTAACTTCCAGAACTGTTAGACAATAAATTTCTGTTTTCAAGCCATCCATTTGGGTTACTTTGTTATAACAGCCTACTAAACTAATATAAGTATGTAGGATCATATGGGAGAATGTCTTTTAAAGATGGCCATCAACAATTCCTGTTCTCTCCATTGGTACATGCTACTCTTCCCATCATGAGGTGGAGTCTATTTACCTTTGTAGCTGGACTGGGCACGTGACTTGCTTTGAACAAGAGCGTGAGTTGAACGTGAGACTGTGCCAGATTAGTACTAGGATTAGTCTCTGAAAGATCTGATAGGGTCTATCTTTGCTCTCTAGGAATCCAGCTGCCATGCTTTAAACTAAAAGCAGGTGTAGACTTCTAGAGGAGGAATGGTAACATGAAGGATGACTGAAGCATCCCAAGTGCAACCAATACCAACTGACAGATAGACCAGTGAGGTGGTCTTTCACATTCCAGCTCCCAGATGACTCCCATATGAATGCAGCTGCAGAAGCAACCTGAGCCAACACCGCACAGAGCAGAGGAACTGCAGAACTGACCCCTAACTAATGCACAAAACAAGGACAAATGCTACATCAGTTGTCATTTTAAGTTCCTATGTTTTGGGGTGATTTTTTACACAGCAATGTATCATTGAAAAATAGATTAAATTCTAAGGAAAAAGATCTTTAAAAGCAAGGTGAAGGAATTGAGAAAGAGTATTTGTCTGTGGTAGTCATAGTGGGGGAGGGGAGGGTGCTGTGATCCTCACTTAATCCTCACAACAATTGATGAGATAGATATAATTAATATTCCATTTCCCAAACAAGCACATGAGGCTTACAGAGCTTAAGCAAAGTGTCCATTTTTACCCTGTGAAGTCCTGATTCACATTCAGGGCATCTGTCTAAAACACTCTACCAAATAAATTATTGGGAGTGAAAGAGAATAAATAGATCATTGTTGGTGACAGAATGTCATCAGAGTGAATTTTGCTCTCCTACATAACAGCCTAGAAAATATTTTTAAGGGAAAGATTTCAAGGAAAGTGTGATGGTTAATTTTATGTGTCAACTTGACTAAGCCACCATTATTCTGAGTATGTCTATGAAGGTATTTCTGGATGAAATTAACATTTGAATCTGTAGACTGAGTAAAGCAGATTGCCTTCCTTAATGTGGGTGGACCTCATCAAATTCGTTGGAGGCCTAAATAGAACATAAAGGCTGCCCTCTCACGAGAAAGAGAGAATTCTCACCCCTAACTGCCTTCAAGTAGGGCCTTTTTTTTTTTTTTTTCCTGCCTCTGGACTTGAATGAAAATATCAGCTCTTCCTGAATCTAGAGCTTACTGGCCTTTAAACTGGAGCTACACCATCATCTCTCCCGAGTCTCTGCTTGCTGACTGAAAATCTGGGGCTTATCATCTTCCATAACTGTGCGAGCCAATTCCTTAAAATAAATCTGTAAATATGTATCCTTTGATTCTGTGTCTCTGGGAAACCCTGACTAATATAGAAGGTATTTTCCCATTTCTTCTTATCAAAAAATTAAAAGATACCTAATAAGGTTGAATAGAATGTCAGTGCTTCCATGCTAAAGATAAAATGCAGTTGGTATTGGTCTGAGAAAGAAGCATTGCTTTTGTTATAGATGATGGGTGAATGTGACATCTGGGGCTTGGAGAGCCATTTTAGAAACTTAGTCTACAACAACTTTTTAAAAAGTAAAAAACACTAAACCTCATGGGAGGAGCTGACTAATATAGATATGGTATAGCACACCGAAAGGCTGCATGAGACTCATGAGATCCAAATTGGGCTTTCTCCCTAGATTTCTTTATAATGTAGAAGACTTAAAAATAATATATTCATGAAAAATTGGAAAAAGAAAACAGCATCAAGAGAAATGAACTATATATAACTACACACATTAGACGTCTTGCATTTCTTTTGTCATAGAGTGTGTTCTTTCATAACATGATAGCTATATTTCCAGGCAAAATTGCATAAGAAAAATATTTTTTCCTCATGAGAAAATAAAATTATTATTCCCATGTCCTCTGGATCCAGATCTTGATTATATTGCAACTAGTAATAGTCTGTGTAAGGCAAGTAATGCTTTCTTATTAGTCAAATTCCAATTATCCTGTTCACTCTTTTAAAACTGACACTGGGGGGCTTCCCTGGTGGCGCAGTGGTTGAGAATCTGCCTGCCAATGCAGGGAACACGGGTTCTAGCCCTGGTCTGGGAAGATCCCACATGCCGCGGAGCAGCTGGGCCCGTGAGCCACAACTACTTAGCTTGCGCGTCTGGAGCCTGTGCTCCGCAACAAGAGAGGCTGCGATAGTGAGAGGCCCGCGCACCGCAATGAAGAGTGGCCCCCACTTGCCGCAACTAGGGAAAGCCCTCGCACAGAAACGAAGGCCCAACACAGCCAAAAATAAATAAATAAATAAATAAAATTAAAAGTAATGGGAAAAAAAAACAAAACAAAAAAAGACCTGACACTGTAGGAGAAACGCTTCTACTTAAATTGTGCAGTATTTCCCTGGAAAGGGAAGCAATTTTTCTCCCATACGTTCCTAAATAGAATTAGAAAATATATGGTTTGTGTTTTTCAGCCAGTACTGTTTTCATAAATTGTGTCTTGCAGGGTAAAAATAGACAAACGCTTTGTAATAGAGATTCCTCCTTGATGAAAAATTTTGTGAATTTTGTCATAAGAGAAAAGCATGTAGGTGATGAAGTAAGAAAGATTCGTGTGGTTTCATTATTAATTTGCTGTATGACTTTGGTCATGTTATACTAACTTTATGAATTAACATTTCTCTCTCTTTTTAATAATAATAATATCTAATTAGAAGGATTCTGGAATGGTTGAAGGTAGTATATGAAAAATAACTTAGTTCATCTTGAAAGTCATGATAACATTAGTTATTATCTACAATACCGTTTTTAACATCATTACCATTGTTACTACATTTCAGGCAAGCAGAAAAGTCTCAACTATTTCAATAACCTCAGTAGGGAAGAAATACAAGCACTCATCTGTCCTGAAGGACCTGGCAATGCCCTGGGTACCACGTGTACCCACAGATCCATGATATAAGCACTAGTCAGCTTGATTTAAAAATTCATACCATCAAGATTGTAAAGACTGTCTCTCATTTGAAGAATAAACATTTATATAAAATGAGAAATTCCAGACTTGATTTTAACCATGTATTCTATAAGTAATTGGACCATAATAATCCTAATTTCATGAATGTGTCCTGATAACCCTGAAAGAGTCACTTATCCTTCTGAACTTCTGTTTCTTCACATGGAAAAAGTAGATAATGATGTTAATTAAATTAATATTCATATTATAAGACTGCTATAAGCAACCAATAATACATATACACATACACATGTACATGAACACATGTATGTGTTTTATAACTACTTGTAAAAGAAGTTGTACAAACAAAGCTAATGGAATAATATAGCAATTATATATAATACAAGAATTTATTCATATTATATGAATATTCAAGGCATGAAAGTTAAATAAAATTCAACAATATAAACTATGAGTTTAATTAGCTGTAAAGTTATGACTCTTATAAGAAATAAACACAGGGTTTCCATCACATTATTTTTCTGTAAAAATGTTTCAGGTGGTACTCTGATCTTCACATTATGCTTACAGATATTTATATTTCAGTCCATTAAAAAATTATATTTTGATCCAGATACATTATTATGAGTTGTTAATTTACCTTATATACTCAGCCATGTGTGCAGAGACTGTGACATTTTTTCAGCAAGACAATCTTTTTACTCATAAACAGTGATAGTTCTTAAAAATGACACTATTGTGACAATGTTACTGGCCAGATACTATCCTTACCACATGGAAAGTTTCAACCTAACCAAAGATTTTATCATTAGTCTTCATACCATTTTGAGAAAAATATATAAAAATTCTGACACCCATCTAAATAAATTATACATATATGAGCAAATGTGGAAGCCATTTACTCTAGGACAAAAATCATCATAACTACATCCAGATAGAATTTTGTAACCTCTAACCAGAATTGTGCCATATATTTTACCTGGATCTTTTTCTCTTTTTTTTTAGGTCTGGCAAAGATTGCTTCTGTAGTTACATGTAAATTATTAGTCCAAGCAAATCTGTGTCCCAGTCTTTGAAAGTCCCTTTTGGATAAAGTTTTCTTAGCAATTTAGTTTGATATAAGTTAAGATCGTGGTTAACTTGATATAAGCATGGTAGTTAGTGTTAGGAATAAAATAACAAGCTAGTAAAGCAGCCTGAACTGTGCCTAGTACGTCATAAGAACTGAATAAGTTATAATTTTTACTATTAATGAACCAAACTATACTGCAAAGGCTAGAGGGGTAAATTTCCTCATGTCCACCAGGCCTTGCTGTTTTTAGGATGTCAAAATATCTTAAATAACATTAACTATGAAACTGAGGCTTAGTTTTTTTATACGTTCAAAGTGATTCTAAGAAGTGTTTACGATGATGCTATTTTTCAAAACAAAAAGAAACTGAGGCCCGGAGAGGTTAAGAAATTTTCCTGAGATCACAAAGCTGGAGAGTAGTAGAGATGGCATTAAACTCATGCTTTCTACTTTATATTTAATCTCTTTGAGTAATTGATCCAAAATAAGTGTTACTTATGGGCACGACCCAAATTCCTAGGAAGGCTTGTTCAAGAAGAAGATTCATATGATGATTTCAACATAGCAAAGATAGCTTTAGACAAGAATAACTGAATTATGTTTACATTTCTCTTTAATAAAGCAGGATAAAGAACTGGATTAGTCAGCTTGTTGTACATTGTGCTGTGTAGTAAACGATCCCTAAAATATGAGAGACTTGGAAAACAAAGATCCATTTCTTGTGAAGTGTAGAGTTGGTTTCAGTTCTGTTCTGTGTTTACTCCTTTTACTATCCAGGTTAAAGAAACAGCCCTTCTACTAGACTTGCCCATTCTTGTGGTAGAGGGATAGAAGAAGGCTCTGGTGGAGACTCAAAATGTTTCATATGGCGTCTGCTTGGACATGGCACAAGTAAAGTCTTCACATTCTATTGGCTAAAGCATGTCAGCGACCATGCCCAAAGTCAGTGACACCTGGGCTTATATTCCTCCCACAGAAGACATATTTAGACAGAGGTATCTAACTCTCTGACCAAGAGAAGGGAGGGAAGTGGATTTACAGGGTAGTAGAGAATAAGTGCAAGCAATGATATTATCTGCTGTAGTGTTTATCATATCTTAGATTTTTTTCATAACAAAGATGGATAGTGTTTAGGAAAAACTTATTGTTTTCCTTTACTCTCATACTACTACCATACTCACAACACTTCTGAACCAGATGTGGGTTTTTTTTTCCTACAAAGTAATTATCCACAGCACAAGTGGGATGCCCTACAATTCAACTCAATTCTTACACTAACCAGAGTTAACACAGACCCCACAGGTTAAGGACTCGGTCCCATAAGACTGCTCTCCCCACCTCAGATGTCAGTTGCAACTTCTGGTTGTCACCTGTGCTTCTGACCACTGGCTATGAATCAGAGTTTCCCAAGATCCCCTCTTCAGAATCAATTATGTGAAAGAACAACTCCCAGAACTCAAGGAAACACTTTCATATACCAGTTTATTAGATAATAAGGGATATGATAAAGAATATAGATGAATAGCCAGATGAAGAGTTACATAGGGTGAGGTGTGGAAGGGTCCCAAAGATAGGAAGTGTGCACCATCTTCCTGGAATATAGATGTGTTTACCAACCTGGAAGGTTTCTGAACCCTATACTGTAGGGATTTTAATGGAGGTTTCATTATATTGACATGATCAATTACCAACTCTACTTCCAGCCTCTCTCCCCTCTCTGGAGAACCAGAGGTGGGAATGAAAGTCCCAAGCTTCCAATCATGGCTTGATCTTTCTGGTGACCAGTCTCCATCTAGGAGCCCACCAAGAATTGCCTCATTAGAACAAAAGATGTTCCTCTCACCCAGGAAATTCCAAGGGTCTTAGGAGCTCTGTGTCAGGAACCAGGGTCAAAGACTAACCATTAGAACAAAAGATTCTCCTAGCATTCTTATTTACAAGTTTTAGGAGCTCTGAGTCAGTAACTGGGGCAGAAATATATACATTTCTTATTTTTCTTATTATTTCACAGACAGAAAATAGTTTCTGGAAAGCCTTCAAGTAAATATAAATTTCAGCAAGAGAAAGGGTAGTGGGAAAGGGATAGTGGCGGACATAAGGCTTTAATCTTCTCAAGCTCCTAAAATATCTCTATTAACTTTAACGGGCTTCCGCTAAGAAGAGATTGCTTATCATAAAATCAGTGCTCTGGATTTTTTTAAATAGATACATGAATAAATGAAAGAATAATCAACAAATCATTCTTTTAAACCAGATACATTTTAATGGAAAATGAGAGACAGTAGTAATTATGTGAAAAGCAAAAAAAACCTCTGTATGATATTGCTATCTAGGTCCTTACCTATTCCCTACAGCCTTTTACCTAGCCTCTGTAGGTCAGATCTTTGCTTCTGTCCTCACCGTATTCTATAATCAGAGTTTCCCTTTTTAAAACATGATTGATCACATCTGCTCTAAATTCTTACATTCTTTATGTTAAGTTTACACTCTTTAGCTTGGCGCGGAAGATCTATAATGAGCTGCCTCTAATTTACCTAAATGGTTTCTTTTTTAACTTCTTTCCACATGCATCTTGGGTTTGAATTAGATAGTCTCTTGAAAGTGACATGTGCTACCTTTCTCTGGTGTTTCAATGTGATTGTTCCATCTGCCTGGAAGAGCTTTCTTCACCTTAATCTAAATAATAAGCTATTCAGACATCAAGACTGCCTATGCCATCTTCTTAACAATGTCTCAATATTTTTTCGTTGTTTTTAAAATCATAATTTTAAAATGTACTTATTGAAAAAATTAGCAATGCAGAAATATACAAAGGAAAAATTACAAATTTCTGTCACCTCTGATGACAAATTGAAATTATAATGGAATAATCACAGTTTAGACATACAAAAATGGAGTTGGGGGGACATTGAGGATCTGGTCTCAAACATCTCTCTGCAGCACTGAAAACTTGATTTATTTTTTAACTGTCCCAGGCCCAAAGACCCCTGCTAGCTGCAAACTTATGGTCTCATGGTTTCCCTTTGTAACTATGCAACCATTTCAAAAACAGCCAATCCTTATTTAGCAAGCACCCTTACTTCTTGCCAGCTCCAATTATAATTCTCGATAAATAAGTCATGTAATTAACCATCTTCAATGTTTTATTTCACATTTTCTCCTATAAGGCTCACAACATCTTGGTTTTACTGTTTCCTAGATGACGCTTCTGTCTCGGTGAGGACATTTGATATTTACAAGGGCACAGGATCAGGATATGTCAGAGCCAGGGTTTGTACCTAGGTCTTTCCACAGTTTCACACTGCTTCTTTTGACATTTTTATTTGCCAAAAAAATAAATATTGAACTGTCTTAAAAGATCTCAGTTAATTAACTCTACTTAGCAAATAAAAGACAAAATCTACCCTATCTCAGTAAGGTAGACATGTATCAATAGGTTAACAGAGGCCTAAGTGATATTAGCATTCTTCTGGGAGATGAATTAAAATGCTCCCCACATGTTTCCCCTGCCACACATGTAGAAAAACTCTTAACACCTAGTGGTTTCTGGCCAGAACTTGAGCATTACCGGACCCCCAAGAACATTGTACCCTGTATGAAGATAAGATTGGAAACATCTATAATTTGTGTTGTGTGATGTCCTAGCTAACTGGTTCACCATTGTGCTTTAGTTCCAATACAGTTACTGAGTACACATCAAGGACTCAATAAATATTTATTGAATGAGTTTGTTGAATGGACTCTGTTTTATTATGAAAATGTGTTAAAGAAATATCTCATTCTGCTGTGTTATATGTCTGTGCCATATAAATGATATTTATTTATTTATTTATTTAATTATTCTTGTGATTCAACAGTTATTGACTGATACCTTTGCTGTTCCAGATTCTATACTTTCATGGAGCTTATCTTCTGTGTCTTCTTTATACTCTTAAAATTATCTAGTTCATTGTTATACAAAAGTCTTTACCATGTTTATGATTTTCATTATACCAATGTATTTTAACTAAATCAACCCCTTTTTAATTCAATAGTTTAAAGATTGCATCATTTTATCAAAATGTAATATCCATGATGTCACAACTTTTATGTGGTAATTCTTTCCAATACAAAAATTAAAATAAATATATTATTAATATAAAATATTCATTAAGTTATCACTTGAAATGATTGCACAAAAAACCTAATAGGTTTAAGTGTATGGTTTAGAAAACACTGTTCTAGATTTACCCCACACTTTAAGAGCTAAGACATTAAAAACTGTGGTGGAGAACTGACACAATGAAGGCCAAAGATGTAGTTCATGGGAGTAAAAGCCAAAACACAGGCTTTCTTTTATGAATAAGATAACAATGCCATATATACCTCATTTTAAGTTAGAAGCATTGTAATGCATCTTCCATTTCTCTCATATTTCAGCACACTATTTTTAGAAACTGTTTAATTTTTTCTTCCAGTTTTATTGAGAAATAATTGACATACAGCATGGTATAAGTTTAAAATATACAGCATAATGATTTGACTTACATACATCATGAAATGATTACCAGAATATGTTTAGTGAATACCTATTATCTCATATAGATACAAAATAAAAGAAAAAAATTTTTCCTTGTGTTGAGAACTCTGAGGACTTACTCTCCTAACAATTTTTATATATAATATGCAACAGTGTTAATTATATTTAGCATGTTGTACATTGCATCCCTAATACTTCTTTATCTTATAACTGGAAATTTGTACTTTTTGGCTACCTTTATCCAATTCCCCCTCTTCTCAGCTACCCACTCTGGTAACTGCAAATCTTCTTTTCTATGAGTTTGTTTGTTTGTTTTTGAACTATAATTGACCTACAACATCATGTTCCTTCTTAGTGCATGACATAGTGATTTGATATTTCTATACATTTCAAAATGATCAACATGATAAGTCTAGTTACCAACTGTCACCATACAGAGATGTTACATTGTTATTGACTATATTCCCAACATTGTACATTTTTATGTGACTCATTTATTTTGTAACTGTAAATTTGTGCCTCTTAATCTCCCTCACCTATTTCTCTCGTCCCCAACTCCTTTCCCTTTGGATAACCACCTGTTTATTTTCTGTATCTGTGACTCTTTCTGTTTTGTTATGTTTCTTCAATTTTTTTAGATAATATATATAAATTAAATTATACAGTATTTGTTCTTGTTTTTTTTTTTTTTTTGGTCTGATTTATTTCACATAGCATATTACCTTCTAGGTTCATCCATGTTGTTGCAAATGTCAAGATTTCATTCTTTTTATTACTAATATTCATATATATATGTATATATATATCACATCTGTATTCAACTATCAGTGGGCCCTTAGGTTGATTTCATCTTGGCTATTGTAAATAATGTTGCATACATCTTTTTGAGTTAGCGTTTTCATTTTCTTCAGAGAAATATCCAGGAGTGGAATTGGTGGATTGTTTGGTAGTTTTTTTGGTTTGTTTGTTTGTTTTTTAGGGACCTCCACATTGTTTTCCATAGTGACATCTCCAATTTACAGTCTCACCAATAGTGCACAAAAGTTCCCTCGTTCTCCACATCCTCGCCAACATTTGTTATTTCTTGTCTTTTTTATAATAGCCATTCTGACAGGTGTGAGGTGATAACTCATTGTGGTTTTGACTTGCACTTCTCTGATGATTAGTGATGTTGATTTGCACTTTCTTGATGATCAGTGATGATGGACATCTTTTCGTGTGCCCATTTTTTAATTGGGTTGTTTGGTTTTTCTTAGAAATAGTTTTAGAAACCATTATAATTTCTAGGGACTTTCTTGAATTTATATTATACTGTGCTAAACTATACTATATTGTATTTAATATATACACTACTATAAAGTAAATTCTCTGCAGTTTTAAAAATTTTGTGGGGGTATTGACCTAATAATGTTAACCAACTGTGGGCTCTATGGTCTGGCTACTTACCAGCTTTTTAACATTGGAAAATTAATTTAACTTTACTGGCCTTCCATGTCATCATCTATAAAAAAGGATAATAATACTTATCTAGAGGCATAGCTGTGGTCATAAAATAAAATAATTGATGCTGGGTGTTTCAACATGGCACATAGTAATTGGATATGTTGAGTATTCAACTTATGATGATTAGAGAATTTGATGAATGCTATGGCTCTTCTTCCCTGAAAGCTCAATATTTACACATAAAATAAAAATTTTGAATACAAATGTCAGTATTTTTTCAGACCTTTGAAAACTTACCCTTCTAGCTTAAGTAGAGATCTACTGATATTTTTAAGGGTCCAAGTATTAAAGAAAAAGATTTACACTATTTCTAATCTTGGTGGTTGAAAACAAATCAGTCATCAGTTTTCTAAGTCAACTAAGTAAATGCAACAGAATTTGAAAAAACAAATGTAGTATACTGAGCAGCAGAAATCTTCCTACAGGAATCTTAATGATATATGACACAAGCACACTTTAAAAATATATGGTGCAAGTATATTGTTGATAAAAGAAAATATATTTACTTGGATTATTGAGAACAGAAATATGGAATATAATAGAAGTAGAGAGTGTCAATGAAACTGGATATAGCATTTCTATGTGTTAAGGGATCTGTTAGACAGAGAAAATGACCTTAGGTATCTGGAGCTCCAGTCTTTTCCTTGTTTATTTACAGTGCTTTCATCACTGTTGAGAGGTTTTAGAAGGATAATAGGTAGAGTGAATGTTAGTGACTGGATTATGAAGCCAGTAGGTTTCTAAGAACCAACATTTATAGATATGGCACTACACTGATAACAGACACAGTTACCTGTTGATGATTGGAGAGGGACAGAAAAGAAATGGTAACAAAAGTTTAAGACGGTATATGATGAAAAGAAAAAAGAAATGGAAGCTATGCCTAGACTAATAATACACTGAGGACAGAGGAATACAGGTAGAAACAGCAGAAAGCTTTGGAACAACTATTTAGTGGGGAGAAAAGAGCAAATCAGAAAAAAAAAGAATCTAGAAAGTTTTTGATATACTTCAACCAAGCCACAGGGAATTCATAGATAGAAAAGGAAATGAACTTTAAATGGAAGCAGAAGAATTCAACTTGATAATCATTCTCTACCATCTGTTAGAGCATAAACACAAGTATGGGCTTTAGCTAGACTATCAGGTGCAAATACCTGAACTGGAAATGGAGCACCAGTGCATAGACGGACCAAATGAGAAAAGAAAACATTAAGGATAAATCTAAACGGAAACTAAAAATACAAGCAACATAGATTGCATTTTTTTTTAAATATAAAAAGAAGAAAAGCATAAAGTTACTAATGAATTTAAAATTCATCCAAAAATCAACAGCTAACCATGAAGAAGAAAATTATACCAAGATGACAAGTGTTTAAAAGAAAATAGATAAAACAAATCAAATCATAAAATACAGAAATATCTTTTTTGTCTTCAAATATTTTTGGCATGTGTGTTTTTCCTGCTTTCCATTAAAATAAACAGTAATGCTTAATGATACAGTAATGCATTTTCATCAATAAATTTCCCTTCATCTGGATAAAACATGATATTGGAAAATTTGGTGCGGGTAAGTGTGAGAATTTAGGTTCCTTTATACCTAAGATGTGGGTTTTTCCTCTTTGGGATAATTGTGGGGAAAATAAGTGGAAATTGGGACTAGTAGAGGGATCTAAACAGCAGGCAATTTGGAGTGGAGGCTATCGCAATTCTTGACGAAAGAAGAAAGGAGGTGAGAGGAAGTAAATTCAGCTTTGAACTATACTGTCCCATCTGCTGAGATACCGGGGGAATGTATGAATAAGAGGGACTTAAATAGGCAATGCTTTTATCTTATCTGAGGCCATAGGAACTCCCGAGAGATGGGAGATCAACATTCTTAAGCATAGTGTCAGAAAGCATTGGAATTTTGGATGGACAACAAGATGTAGAAAAAGAATGCTTTTTAATTAAGTGCTATTGATGACAAAGCTCAATGATTTACAAGCAACTTACTGCATCTGTGGAACAGGAAAAGCCTGCAATTGTCACTAAGAGAAGAATAAATAGGAATTAATGGAACAGTACTCAATTTATTGATTAAAATATACAAGGAATAATTGATATTCCCTTCACTTACTGTGCTATTTAACTTTGAGTAATTTAGATAGGTCAAGGAGTGGGCTAGGCAATTTTGGTACACTGTCTCTTAATTTTAAAACTACCATGTGAACCAGCAATCCCACTACTGGGTGTATACCCAGAGAAAACCATAATTCAAAAAGACAAAAACACCCCAGTGTTCATTGCAGCACTATTTACAATAGCCAGGACATGGAAGCAACCTAAATGTCTGTCAACAGAGGAATGGATAAAGAAGATGTGGTACATATATACAATGGAATATTACTCAGCCATAGAAAGGAACGAGACTGGGTCATTTGTAGAGATGTGGATGGACCTAGAGACTGTCACACAGAGTGAAGTAAGTCAGAAAGAGAAAAACAAATATTGTATATTAACACATATATGTGGAATCTAAAAAAATGGTATAGATGATATTATTTGCAAAGCAGAAATAGAGACACAGATGTAGAGAACAAATGTATGGATACCAAGGGGGAATGGGAGGGTGGGAGGAATTGGAGATTGGGATTGACATGTATACACTATTAATACTATGTAGAAAATAGATAACTAATGAGAACATACTGTATAGCACAGGGAACTCTATTTAATGTACTGTGTTGACCTAATGGGAAGGAAATCCAAAAAAGAGGGGATATATGTACATGTATAATTAATTCATTTTCCTATACAGTAGAAACTAACACAACATTGTAAAGCAACTATACTCCAATAAAAATTAATTAAAAAAAAATAAAACTACCACGAGGTAACTTAAGCTCTGAGAAATTAAGTGATATATTAAAATCATAACCTGACAAGTGACAAACACACGTGACAATAACCGTTAAAATTAATTCATGCCTGATACTGAGATAAGTTGATTATCTATATTATCTCATTTAACCTTTATATTAACCTTGTAAGAGAGATATTATCATTCCCATTTTATAAAAAAGGAAATTGAGGCTCATAAAAAACTTGCAAGGATCACACAACCAGTAAATGACAAAGTTTGTTATTTACACCCATGCCAACAAAAGATATAATTTCACCTTTAATGCTTTAGTTATTGCATCAGTCACGTTTCAATCAGAAAAGCAAAATCACTGTGAGTGATAAATAATGAGGATTTTATTTACTGACTACACTATACACTTTGGGTTGGGGACTGATTAAGAAGTTTATCCAAGATCATCTCCTTTGTATTTCATACTGGTGGGCATGGACAATCCATAGGTTAGCTGGGCCAGCAGATGGAAAGAAAAACCCAAGCAGAGGAGAACAAAGATCATGGGAAACCCGTGAGGACAAATAAGAGCCCACATCTGTCTCTTACCATCTCCAACCTTAAAGGTACAGGTGACCTGCAGGAGAATTTGTCATATTGTGTCATGGAACTGATCATGCACCTGACCCAGGATTTGGAGAAGTTGAAGGGAGAGGTCTGCTGGGAATGGAAGGGGCTGTGGGTCTTCGGGCAGATCCCACCAATCAGGTGATCCAGCACATCAGTAAGATGCCTGTAAATGCCATGGTGCCAAGCCCCTTGTACCTACCTTCCAAGTTGACTCTTCCTTCAACTCTTTCCAAAGGTTATGCAAATTTCACTTGTAGTCATCTCTCATTTGGAACCACACAGAGAAGGGATTTATGGGAAAAGTAATTCAGTTGAGCTAAGTGGAAACAGTACAAAGTCATGTCATGACAGAGATCTAGTTGGAATGTGGTACAGGCACCCATGTACATACACACCCACAGTTAGGTGTGTGTGTATGCATGTGTTTGTGCATGTTTGCTCACTTCTGATATTGGCCTTATTGGTTTTTTGCCCCATTCATTGCCTCTTTACTCTCACCTTCCTCAGTTCTCTTATCATAGAGGTTTTCAGAAATTCATGATTCAAGTGGGTTTACTGACTATAATATTTTTAAGAAAAGCCAGAGAGCCATAATAACATTTTTAAAGAATATTTTAACAAACAATAGTCACAATGATAATTATTATCAAGTTGCCCAAGACAAATCTCTAACCCAAATAATAAATAATAAATAAAATCATTATGCAGTTTTACCATAGATTCTGGATGTGAAAATATGACATATTTCCGGACAAGCCAAGTCAACCTGTAGTGACTGCTGAAAGTACTACCTCAAGACAACTTCCAAGAAGCATTGAGCTCAACGGGCTTGAAGGCCATGATTCCTTACCAATGTGTTTCACGGACACTCTAATCAAGGAGTAAGGGCACATATCCTGCACATTACATGTGACAGCCATAGTTTAAGACAAAATCACGACATGCATATAGCTACCAGCACCCATCTCAGGTCCTGTTTAGTAGTAATTCAAAATCTCACAACTTTGCCACTGTGATTGCTTTATGTGGTCTATAGCAGAGTAAAATAAAAACATTGCTTCCTGTGATCTGGATAATTTGCTTCTATTAATGCAACCTAAATTTGTCTAAACTGTCCTTTTTTTGCAACCACAGATGACAGTTAAATCCCCAGGATTGTGACTTCATGTTCTGTTTTCAAGCAGGGACTTCATCTTCTTATAGTTACACAGTTGAATTTCTGAAGCAAAACAAAGGACTCTGCATTTGATATGTTTCCATGTGTTTGTTCTGTCTCATTGTTTTCAGCCTGTTGAGAACCATTTTGAGTATTGACTTTGTCATCTGGCTATTTATTAGATGTCCTATCTGTGTAATCTCTAGAACAGCTAAAATGAGTTTTGCTCTCCAAGTAAAACTGTTTATGCATCTCTCTGAAGCTATAAGAACAGCATTCTGTAGCTTGGTTTTCATACTGCTTGGCTGAACTCTTGCATTTCTTTTTTAAAAATACTTAGGAAATTTAAATCAATTTTTAGTAATATCCACATCCTGGAGGCTCAAAGTCAGCTTAACATTATATTCTGACATCCCACATTATATATGGATTTTTGAAGGGCAAGTCCTTTATTCTTTCTCTTTTGTCCTGTAATGCACTTCCTTCCTCCTTATATATGTACTTTTTCTCTTAAATTAAAAAAGCTGAGCAATCTTTAACTCACATCAAACTCTATGTAAGCTTTCCATCATGTATACAATTAGGGCATTACTTGTATTTACCACACAAGTTTGCTGTGAAGATAAAGGCACAAAATAATTCATATAAGCTATCTTAACGTAATGCCTGGTATGCAGAATATGTTCAATTTATTACTATTTTTACTGCTATTACTATCCATGTGGTTTAATCTGTCCTCCAGACTCCTCTCTGAATTTTTTCCAGGTCCCTTAGACAGTTCACTGCTTAAATAGTTACTTTGCTTCCTGTCAATTTACTTTCTTCTGCCCTCATTATATTGGAAGGAAGAGTAGACCAGAGTGAACATGATCTCAGAAAACAAGAAATGTACAAGGTGGTCAACGGGCTGACAGGGAGAGATGGTTTTTTGGTATCCAATGATTTCGAAAGGAAGTTATTTTAACTCCATATCAGGCTTTGTGAAATGGGTGGAGGCATTTTGGTCATCACAATATACAGAGTATTTTTGCCCAGAAGACAGAAGTACTAAATGCCTTGCACCATGAAGGACATTTTGCCCCAAATATCACAATGCTCAAATGAAATCAGTGCAATGAGCAACAAGCAACAAGCAATGAGCAAAAGAATCATGAGGCTAACTCGAGAGGAATATGGAAAAACAGTAAAGAGCTATAAACTGTACAGAAGCATTTTATATGAATCTGAAATGCAATTTTATATTGTAACGTAAAGATGTAATTTTATGCGCCCAATTTGAAATTATGTGATGCTCCCCAAATTGTCAAAATTCTTCCAGAATCACATAATTTCCAATCTTAAGATTCAAGTAAGCAGTATATTGTACTTTAATATTGTCACAAGGAAGTGTCACTTACATGTTAAAGAGAAATACCAATAACAATTGATCATATTACTTGGCCCACACAGTTATTTATCTGTATTGGACCTTCTATAAATGTTTTGATGATTCAAGTTCTGCACTTACATTATTCCCTGTTATTATGATTTAAAATCTTTAAAAAATATCCTCTAACAGAGCCAGGCAAAAGCCAGTGATGATGCAGTAAAATGCACTAAGAAATCAGTAACCTAGAAGGAAAGTTAAATGAGATAAAAATGCCACAAAGAAGCCTAAACAACCTCCATAACATCACATATCTTTAAGTTAAGAGTGAGTATTCTGACAAGTATTAGAGATAATTCCAAGGAAACATAAAAGCATCGTTAAGCAATTACACATTTAATTTTCCAAAAATAGTCATATAAATGGGCAAGGATAAAGAGAAGATGCTGGCTGCAAGACCAATGCTATTGAAATATGCTTCTAACCCGAGTTACCATCTGTTCTAAGGTACAAAGTATTCTTGATGATGTTAAAGGAGATGGTGTATGTAAATATAAATACTTTTGCAAACATTCACTGTGCTTAGGAAGTATGTCCATATGCAAATATATATTTTGCTGTTTGTAGATATATGTGCTTTAGGAGACATCTCCCCTTATTTATGCTTATTTAATGAGAAAAATAGCCTTACATCTTTTAATTCTGCTATTGTTGTATGAATTCAGGAGTCTGACAGGCTTCTCCATTTTACCACTGTGAAACTCTGAGCTGTAAATCTCTAAGGTCTGTTTTGTCAAATACACAAACCTCCAGAGTTGACTGGCAAGTAAATGAGATAATGTGGGTTCAGTACTTAATGTAGCACAGGCTCTCAACCTTTGTCACTTATCATCACAATAACAATAGAAGACTGCTAGAGCGCTAACCACATGCCAGCCTCTGTTCTTAATGCCTAGTGTAAACTCACACAGACCTCAGAATACTTCTCCAACTTAGCTGCTATATCATCACTCCCATTTTACAGATGAAGGACACCGAGGAACAAAAGGAAAGTTTTGTTAGTCCTCATAGCCAGAAAGTGGCTAAATTGGGGTTTGAATCCAAACAGTCCCATTCTAAAACCTGTGTGCTTCTTAATTAGTACCTGACATTGACAAGCACTGGCCCTTGGTTTAATCCCAAGGCACTTATAAGCAGAACGTCACTTCAGCCTAGATTTTCACTCATTATGTATTAGTTGTCCAGCCAGCATTCAAAATGAGACCAATTTAGATATTCAGTGAGGACGCTGATGAGTGATTTTCAGCAGAGCAGTCACTAGTTTGAGTTTGGGATGATTTCCTAGCCAGATGCACGCTCCAAAGATAACTATTCATTCCTTTGGTTATTAAAGGAGAATCGAAAAAAACAAGGACATAAAGTGATGGAATAGGCTCTAAAAAGACATACTCAAAAGGAGAATGATATTCTTCTAACAGTGGTAGAGGTTGGGGTTAGGGGGCACGTTGTAGTAGGCAGGGGCCAAGGAACATGATTCTAATGAAATTATAAGATAGCTAAAACTTAAGGCATGAGCGGTATGTGCTTGAAAACTGCCTGGCATTTTACTGGAGAGCTTTTTTATACAGTTAGAGAATATTAAAGCATACAACAGTTGGCCCAGAGCCAAATGCACATAACCATCCCACGCTGTCAGGAATGGTACGGTTGTTGTTTCTACCTGGGTAGAGCTGACCGGAAAAATGAAATCCTTTAACCACTTTGCTCTTTAAATAGTGTTTGGGGGTTTAGACTCAGGGTGAACTCTCTAAACCACCTGTGTGTTTATTTTACTTATACAGAAATGCTCTTTCCAAACTCTAATTAAAATCTGCTGCTTACACCAGCCTTTAATGTGGTGGTTACAGCCGTGAAGTATGTGATCCTTTAATGTCTTGGTGAGCCACTGCAGTTGTTCAGAGAGAGGAGGAGAATAGAAAGAAGGAAAAGAAGATGTTAATTTGTTTCTGCCTAGTGGTAAATATTTGAAATCATGGAATTTGTATTTCAGAAAGTTATTAAATATGGAATAAATTGATATGAATTTGACCTCATTCAGACTTGGAGCTGTTGCAGGCATCATGCATTGTGATATTATGGAAGGCAGATGCTTCTTTTTTTCTAAAACCTCTTGGTATCTCCCTGGCACAATGTTATAAAAATTCTTGAAATCTTTATTTCCTTATTACCTTTATGACCACATGATGCAGAAGTAAGCAACATCCCTGAAAATGACCTGACTATTAATGAGATGGATTGATGTGGAGGGGAGATCCAGTTCCTGATATCTAAAGAGCAATAATCTCAACTCCCAACCTCCCAAGCCATTCAAATTTAGGAGGCTAACAGCACAATGAATGAGACAAACCTGAGCTGAAATCTTGTTTTGGCTCCATTTCTTGCCAGCTCTGAGGCTCTTAGAAGTTTCCTTAACTTCTCCGTGGTTATGAAACTACATAGAAGTGTTAAGGATAAATAATATAACATGTATAGAGTTCTTAGTGATTCTCAATAAATAGCATCCTTTTTGGTTTAGCTCAACACTGCCTCCTCAGTGAAGTCCTGACTGAGGACCTGCCCCCTGTGGACATTCGTTCCTCCATGTCCACTCCCTGTATTGTTTATATTGTGTAATTATTAACAAGACAGCAAACCTGATGCTGTGGTCTAAGAGTCTCTGCTAAGGAGGGCAGCGCTGTTGTTCATTTAATTTCTGTGAAGTACAAAAGAAAATATACTCCCCCATCCCCCAAAAAGAGATTAAACTTACAATTTAGACCAGGGGTTCGCCAGCTAGGGCTCTTGGGCCAAATCCAGCTGCTGCCTGTTTTTGTAAATAAAGTTTTATTAGGAAACAACCATGTTCATTCATTTACATATTATCTGTGGCTGCGTTAGTGCTACAACAGCAGAGTTGAAAAGTTACAACAAAGACCATATGACCTACAAAGCCTAAAATAGTTACTATCAGGCTATTTACAGAAAAGTTTGCTGACTCCTTGGGGTAAACGATTCTACTTGGCATTCTACTCTGAGTTTATGTCCCAGGGCGAGTCTAATAAATTCTGTGAATCTGTAGTTGTTGGTCTCAGTTCTATTCTACAGCTCTAACTGGGATTCTAATATTCAAGGTAAAGCAAAGTTTTTTTTTTCCTACACCATGACTATTAAACAGAAATCAGCTTCTTCACCTGGTGTCAATAAAAAACCAAAAACCTGTTCGCAGCATAGGAAGGACATTGACAGTTGAATGTATTGAAAAATGGCTTGTTGGTCTACAGCGTGTCATTTCTCTGAGGAAATGTAATGATGATTTCAACACTAAAGGTATTTTTACCTTAGGCACTGGTGTTTGAACCTGGCCCATATACCCTACCACCAACTTAAGCTGTGACTGAACTGTATAATATAACACTTCACAAATCCCGTCAGCTTTGTCTTCAGATGTTTTGCAGAATTTTGAATTTTGTTGCTGCTGGGGGGGTTTTGGGGGGAGGGGGGGTGTTTTGGGGGGGTTTGTTGTTTGATTTGGTTTGTTTTTTTAAGTTCTACCCTGCCATCCAACCACTACTGTAAATGCTTCTGATCAAAACAGATTTCCTATTCCAGTTAAGTCACTCAGTTGACTTCCTACAAGCATGCTGGCTCTCATACGTATATCTAGGCCTTGGTCTTGTTTCTCTTGCTTGGTGTAGCAGATACTTCTGGGTATCTCCCAATATCTGCCCAGCCCATCTTTCAAGGAAATAGCATTTTTATTAGGGCACATGCCTGGCCAGCCTCCTTTCTAGCTTAGTGTGGTCATGTGATTAGGTTTGCCTAAAGTAATGTGAGGGGAAGTGACAGATGCAACTTCTGGGTTCATGCTCTTACAGGGAGAAGGCATGCTTGGCCTTTTCCCCTGCTCATCTTGCCCTCTTCTGCTGTGTGGATTGTGAATGTAATAATGAAATATTTTGAACAATACATAAATATTCTAAGGATACTAGGGAAGTAAAATAGAGAGACTCTGGGCTCCTGACATCACGGAGCTGCCAGAGTACCCATAACTATTATATGCAGGAGAAATATGCTTTGGTCTTTTAAAAACTATGTACTTGGATCTCTCTTCTATGCAGTAATTCCTGTTTCCTAAGGAAAACCCAGTCACTAATCTCATAGAGTATATAGCCAAGTAGTTGAGGTAAATGTTTATCTACTTATTATACCAATGAATATACAATTTAAATTTGAATTTATGAGGGAACTTTATCTTATAAAGGCATATTTTTAAAAATAATCTGATCAATATAGGGGTGAGAGGAGAATATGAAATCCTCTTCTGAAGTAGTGACTTAGAAAGTTTTAGAGTTTTATACATATTCCTCAGGGACTTTGCACTTGGTATTTCCTCTGCCTCGTAAGCTCTTCCCCAATATACAGCATGTACACTATAGCACAGATGATGGTCCCTGCCTTCCTTTAGGTCTCTGCCTGAGCATAACCTGATTAGAGAGGGCTCCATAATGTTACATGGAAGCATTCACAGCACTGTTAACCACCTTAAATACTCTGTATTCATGTCTTTACTTTGTGCCTGCCCCTTCACACTCATACACACACACACACACACACACACACACACAAACACACAACCTCCAGATAAGTGTATTCTGCATCTGTTTTATTAACTACTCTTTTTCTGGTGTGAAGAGAAATGCCTGGCAGAAAGCAGACCCTTGATAAAGTTTTGCTGAGTAATTGAATGAATCAATGAAAAGCCGAGAAGACCAGAACCAGTGGAGCAGAGATAGTAAGGCAGTGGTACGTGAGATGGGTCCGGAGAGGTAGTCCCGTCAGTGTGTGAAGGGCTTGCTGGTCACAGGCAGTGTTTTGTCTTTTTGCCAAGAGCATTGGTAGACACTGAGGGGTTTTAAAGGGACCAGAGTACTCCATGATCAGCTGGGGGAGTTTGAAGAGATCATTCTCTCTGCAGTATAGAAAACAGATAAGAAGGAGGTCTGCGTTTATTAAAGGAGAACTGTGGTAGACTACTGCAGTCATTCAGGGGAGAGATTATGGGTAGCATAGTAAGGCTGAACTTTGGAAACAGTGCTGGTCACTTTCCGGGTTGCTCTCACTTTCATTCCTCACCCTTTCTCTGCTCTGCTCTGTACTAGAACAGACCTTCATGGATAGGCTCTGCGTCCCAGGACACCTTGCTAGCTGGCTCCTGGCTGCATTCACCAATGGGAAGCAGCGGCAGGAGACTTCACAGTGACAGAGAGGGAGAAACAAGATATCTCTCTCACTTCTCCTTGACAGCAGATTTTAACGCAGTGGCTGTGTCTCCTCCATTTTTCCAACTCTCACTACCCTTGGCTCCTGTTTCCACGGTCAAAGATTCCACAGGGCAATCGTCCACCATGGGTCCAGTTCCCACAGGGAGTCCTGAATTCCTAGTGGTACCATGTCTTCCATTCCCTCCCATCCTAAAGCTGCTCCTGCAGTTGTTCATCTTCAGGTGGCCTCTTAGTAGCCTGTTGAGTTTTTCGCTATCAACTAATCGATCACCTCTCTTATATTACCTATTTGGGGAAAAACTCAGAACTTTTTCTGTTTCATTGACTGGACTCTGACAGGTACAGTTCTATACATTCAGCCACATCAATACATTTGTCAAAAATTATTATTATAGAAATAATAATATAATTATTATTATAGAAATCATTATATTCTTCATGTAGCACAATCTCCCCCAAGAATGAAATGCTACTTTTAAAATGGTAACTAGCATTACAAGCTTCTTGGAAACAAGGTTTACATCCCTTTTTCTTCTTATTTTCCACGTGCCAGGTCCAAGTTTGCATTGCTTCAAGCCCAGAGCAATGTCAGAGTTACGATAACATTTTGCACATGGGTGCTTAGAAGCAAAGATTGCAGTTGTTGACTTTCTTTCACTGACATCTCTCTGAATAAAATGGAATTGTCTTATATGTTTTTCTATTTCCCATTAAAAAGATAGATATTATTACACCATATTTCTGCTGCAAATGAGCTTAATAGCGGTTATCACAGTATATCACTGGTGTGGCCCAGCTGCTATTGGTTTTATTGCACTATTCCAGTGCCTCGGGGTAATTACCTTTGAGACCTCAAATGCATTCTCATATGTAAAACCCATTCTTTCCAGTTCAGTATTTTGAGGCATATATCCTCAGTGTTTGTTTTATTTTCTCCTGTTTATTCATCCACAATGACCATTTTGTAATCAGCTTTAGATGTTCTAATATAATCCTCAAGGAGCACAGCCAAGGGCACGCAAAATGAACTCCGTGTCTTTCAGAGCTGGAGAGGAATTTAGCACTTTGGCAGGAGTTCGGGACTGTGTGGGAGCCATGAGTGATGATTCCAGCTCCTGCCTTTGCATGCATTAACTGCTGGTCGCCTCTGAATAATTGGCTAAGAATATTGGTTAACACGTCATGTGAAAATGTATGTGGCAGTGCCTGTCTCCATCATCCCAGGAGAACATCTGTCCACTCCCCAAATCTACTGAACAATCTTGCTCCCCTGGGTATGACTGGCAGCCTGTCCCAACGAGGCCCTTTTCTACAAAGCAGGGATGGGGAAGTTTGGGTTTGAGCTGTGTTGGCAGGTTTTGTTGAAGCACTTTGGAGAGTAATTTTACAAAATTTGCCCGCTGGTGATATTAGCCCTTTATTTTTGTGAAAGTCAGAGGGAAAAAAATCACAACTCTTTCTGTGCATTGAAATTGCTTTGGGAAGTAGCTTGTTGGTTCTATTCAGGATATTCTGTAAATGTGTATTAAGCTCCCCCAACCTGGAGGCATGACCCATGCTCTAGAGGAATTATTTTACAAGGGGACTCTAACATTAAAAAAAAAAAAAAAAGAAAAGATACGTGCTCTTATAGTAATGCACACAGAGTATCCTGAGGGAGGAGGTCATTATGTCCACATGGAAAAAAAGGAAAGCTACAGAAAAATCCAACAAATTGAAAAATATCGTAGCACAATTTTATTAAAAGGAAATAAAGTACAAGGTGTATGACCTGATTTGAGATTACAAATCAATGGTAAACTTAGAATTTGCAGCCCAAAGAGCCCATATTGTTTTGTTTTGTTTTGCTTTGTTTTGTTTTGCTTTGCTCTGTTTTGTTTTGTATATACCAGCCATACACGAACATGCCGTAATAATAATCACGAGGCTATTGGCTCCTCTTTGAGAAACACACACTGCCAAAGGTTGACTTCACTGCTGGAGTGGGCATATGGAATAATTCACCTCTGGGATCACCCACCTGTATTTTCTACTAACCTTGGGAGCTTCTCCTATATCATACACTTTCCTGCCCATTTGTTCCCTTCATTAATTATCTGTTCTGAACTTCATTAATTAACTTCATAAATTACATGTTCTGAATTCACCAAGTAGGATTTTTCATCATCTTTGCCTGAAACTTTAGAGTCTTCAGCCCAAATTTCTGTGATTTTCCAGACCAGGCTCTCTGATCCCCAAGCCCTCCAAAGGCGATTTTGGTCTATCTAGCATAGGACTGAAGTTTCTTTTGGTGACATGAATTACCTGTTAGAGGATTCAACTTCTTAAGGCATCAGTCTTTTCCCTTCATAGGGATAAATTTCAGGTCCCAGGGTAGATAAATAGTGAATCAATCCCTCCTCAAAAGTGATAGACTAAGAAGTCAGTACTTTGGGGACCGTGATTCCCATTACATTAAAAGGCTTAACATCTTTACAAGGAAAATATTTACACCTACTTCTCCCACTTAGGGAAAGAATTTGATAGAGATCCCAAATGAACTTAAAGGCCCACAGACGTCCAGTTGGATATATTAAAAATGTGTTAGAGGCTCCTAAGATTGGTTTGTACATGTATTAATTTATAAATGTAATTTGTTACCCACTTTTAATATTTATGTCACTTTTATTAGTGTTGTCATACAACAGAATTCACTCTACAGATGTAGCACAAAATGGCCTCATCATTCCTACCACCTTTACAAGTTCCTGTTCCAGAGATCCCTCTTAAATTATTGAAAACGTATTTTTCTTCATTCACTCTGCATTCACTGGCGGGCCCCTCGCAAAATGTATTCTACCCCTACCACTCTCCCAGAATTACTGCTTTATAGTGATAAGATATTGCTGCAATCTTAGACATTCTCATTATGTTCAACCTCTCTCCAGCATTCGTCACTTGTATCATTCCTTCCCTTTGTAAAGTCACTCCTCCCTGAATCCTCATTTTTGGGTCCCCTACTATAGTTATGTCCCTAGATTCTATTTGAACCTTCTTTTCTTATCTTCCTCTAAATTCTCTTCCTCTGGAATCTCATTCCCATGTGCGCTTTGACATCTTCTACATCGACAACTTCATACTATTTGCTCTGCCAAGCAACCATCCCCCATTTGTAACTGATTGCCAATCATCTCCTCCTAAACCTCCTGCTGGTATCTTTAACTCTACATATCAAAAAATGAACTCATTCTGCTGATTAACCAGAATAGCTCTTCTGCCTGACCTCTATGACTTTGACCATCACAATCTTTCTGTCACAAAGCATTGAACCCTGGGAGCTATTGAAATCTCTTGCTGTTTTCTTAGTCCAACCAGGCCACTGGGCATGAAGCCCTGGGGATGTTGCCATATGTATGGAATATGTGTCATCCCTTCTGTCCCTTCTGCCTCGATCCAGGTCCTTGTTACCTCTCATTACCTCTTAGGTGGGCCATCCCAGCAGCTTTCTAACAGCCCTCCTTATCTATAGACTTCATTCGCCTAAACGTCCTACCTAACACTGACAGATTAATTAAGGGGAGCTCAAAATGTTAAAATGACTTCCTATCACTCTCTAAATTATCTTCTAATCTCTGGCCATAGAGTATTTTCTAGTCCAGTCTCAAAGGCGTCTCTTACATATGCTCTACTTTTGTGCTAAATTGGTCTACTCGCTGAACCACAAAAATGCACTTTGTCCTGTGTCTGTCTTATGCTGCTCTCCCCCTTAGTAAGCCACACCCCTTATCCTGCTGTCAAACACTACCCGTCCTTCAAGGACTAACTCATATGTCACCTCCATTATGAAACCTTTTAAATGCCCACCATCTAACAGTGAACAGCCCTTCCTTGAACTGCCATGGCATTCAATATACTTCTGCTACAACCCTACCACATTTTGCAGTTATTTGTATAACTAACTTACTTAGCAATCTGAATTTTGTATTCCTCAAGTTTGAAACCTCACCATGTTCACTTTCATATGAGTAGCAGTACCTGACACTCATCCCCCTTGCTGAGTTAAATGAAGGTGAAAGTTTCCTGATACAAGTAAGACCAGTGACTATAGTTTTGATAGTATTATCTTCAAGTCTTAAGTTTAGTTACAGACATAATAATTCTAGTATTTTAAAATGATGTTTGACTCATTTTTGAAATTAAAAATTAGGATGTGATAATTTCACGAGATATAGAGCAACGGTCTTAGAATATGAGCCATTTAATCTAGCCATTGAACTGTCTCACATTTCTCTGGCTAAATAAATTGAAGGTTATTAGCTGATTATGTATAAGAAATGTAGGAAGACAGAGATAAATAGATAGGAAAACACTGATAATACTGTAAAGAGATAGTCACCCTCAAAACTCATAAAAATGATTCACCTAACTCTTAGTCCAGGTGGCTACCAGTCACGTCAGGGAGACAGAAGAGGGTGTTGGATTGAGTGAAGCTTTGGATGTCTTCTAAGTGTTAGGTTTCCATAGAGAAGTATCGGTTGGTTAAAGCACATCATGTTCTCTTCAAAGTGGGTAGATTGCTCATAATGCAAACTGAAATGACTATTTAAATATTAAAATTTGATTGACTATTGAGTACATGAAAAAAATAGTAGTTAAGCAATATAGTTAAAAGGCTAACGTATGGCCAACATGATGCTGAACTGACTGGCTGATTCTTAAAAATAAATTAAAAAATTGTTAGGGACACCAGACAAAAAATAAACTTGTAATTGTAATAGTGTTTCACTGTCAACTTATTGCTCAGGTCTTGCACAGATACAGTTGAAGGCTGAGATAGGTCATCCCTGCTTTCTATCAAGAATGTGCTACACGTTGCTGGATGTTATCAAGGAGAATCAGAGCCAGACACCAGTTAAAGTGGTAAAGACTGATTTCATTCATTAACTATTGCAATAGGGGAAAAACAGATTTCAGTAAAGAACCAAACTCAGTTCCAAATACAATAAGAAGAAGTGGCAATTTATAGCCAAGGAGCAGGATGAGAAAATTACTAAACAAAGTTATCAAGGGTAGGGAAATTCTAGCTAAACCAATTTAGTAGAATTTTTGCTGAGGGCAGGTCAGGATGATCAGATTTGGGGGTGGAGGGTGGATTCTTGCTAAACTGACTTAGTAGGATTCTTGCTCTAACTGGATTAGTCAGGCCAGGGTCAAGGATGAGCTTAGTCAAAAACAGGGCTCAGAGGAGCATGTCCAAAGTTTGGTCAAGGAGAGAATCTTTGTTAGTATCCCTATTCTTTCTACCCTTCAAATGGGAGACAGTAGTCCCACATGGCCCATCCAGAGAGGTAATAAACTCTTATTAGAGGATGAGAATAATGCCTCAGAATTTTAAAAGACAGATCATGATTTTTTTATAAAAAAATAAAAGAAAAATAAAAGAAGCAATATCTTTAGAAAACATTCTAGGGAATTCCCTAGTTGTCCAGTGGTTAGGACTCGGCGCTTCCACTGCTGAGGCCCTGGGTTTGATCCCTGGTTGGGGAACTAAGATCCCTCAAGCTGTGAGGAGCTGCCAAAAAAAAAAAAAGAAAAAATTCAACCTGATGTTAAATTTCTATTGCTGTTGAAGCAAATTATCACAGATTTAGTAGCATAAACCAAAGGCAAACTTATCATCTCAAAGTTTTGTAGGTCAGAAGCCTGACATAGGTCTCAGTGGGCCAAAACAAAGGTGTCATCAGGGCAACAATTTTTTCTAGAGGTTCTAGAGACAAATCTGTTTCCTTGCCTGTTCTAATTTTAAAGGAAGCCCACATCCCTCAGCTCATGGTTCCTTTCCTCCATCTTCAAAGCCAGCAATGGTGGGTTGAGTCTTTCTCACATAGCATCACCCAACCTTATTTCCACCATCACATTTCTTTCTCTGTGTCTTATCTCCTGCCTCCCTCTTCCACTTTTAAGGACTTTGTGATTATATTGGGAACACCAAGATCATCTCCCCTCAGCTGATTAGTGACCTTAATCCCCCTTTGCCATATAACATTATATATTCACAGGTTCCAGAAATTAGGACTCAGACATCTTTAGAGTCCATTATTCTGCCTACCCCCTAACAATTTGTGCAGAGTCTAAATATACAAAATATGCCAAACAATGCAAAAAATTAAAAATTCGAAATTATTTTAAATAAATAAAATAGATTTTCATGCTTCTCAGAACAAAATTTCAAATCTCATTTACTATATTCCCTTATACACAGAGTGTGAAAATAAAAGATAAGCCATCTCTTAGAGTTGATAATCTCATGGCAAAAAGCATTTCAGGAGACAAGAGTTCTTATTTCAAAAATAAAAAGCCATTATTCCACTTATGAATGCCTATCGTTTGTGTTTTGTATGTTCCATTCCTTGTATAAGACTGACTTGCTTTAATTACATTTAATTAGCAGAATCTTTTTGTTTTTCTACCTTGACTCTAAACCAGTTTAAGAGATCCACTAACTGGTACTTTCCAACCATAAGGAAGGTTGCCCTTGGCAATTTCCTTGCACTCCTTTCCTACCTGTAGGGCCTTTGCTCAGACCAATCTCAAATCAGCCTGGACACAGACTCCTGGGTTAGTAGCTTGTTTTACAAGCAGGAAAGTTCTGTGACCCGGTGTGAGCCTTCTTACAAGGTGCCTGTCACTGTGCAGCCTTAAAAGAGATCCTCAACACCTCATAGTGTCTGCTGCCCCATCTTTGATGGAAGATCACTGTGGCTACTGTAGGTTAGATAAAGTAATTCATAAAAGATGCTTCAGACAGAGCATGTCATATAATCAACATGCTAGGCAGTGCTTCTATTTAACATCCTTTTCATCTGCTCCATTGAACTCAGGGGGCATTTGACTCTCGACTTCCTCTGATTAACTTTATTTTGGATGCAATTCTACCTTTTGTAGCTCTGAACTGCCTTGGTAGTTGAGGCCCCTGGGAACCCAACTTTGGCATGGGATGCTTGCCTATTATCCTAGCCAGCTTATGTTCTCCCTCCCATTCTTCACAGGGGATGGGAGGACTCAGAACTATTTGGAGTTCAGCTGCTTCATAAATCATATTGCATTCTAGCTGATTCAATATTTTATGAATAATTGTGGAGACAAATGAAAGAAGGGCATTTATATTACTTAGGCAGCTTAGGGATGTCTGTGATGTCGGCGGTTACATTGCATTCAGAGAGAGTCAGCTCTGCTCTCGTATGTCTGCCAGATCTGGACAAAAGACGTCTGTCATTTCCATCCAGACGAAAGAACATCAATATCAACAATACGTGCAAAGTTGGAGTTATCCAAAGCCAGCACATTTGTCTTTCCAGCCAAGTTTGAGAGAGCAAAGGGAGTCTGCTGTGCCAAACATGTGGGACATACAAACATTCCCCACAAGTCCCATCTCCAACCTGCTGCAATCTGCCCCCAGCCTGAACTTTAGACCAGAGCTATGCAGAAGTGTTCCTGGATCAGGTCCTGTTACGTTTCCTGGCACGAGCATGGCTAATCCAAACATTGAGCACAGAGCGGTGGGCACAGTGTTCAGACAGAAGAGTGCCCTTCAGAAACTTCTTCATGCCTCAGTTTCCTCATTGGAAAAACATAATTTTTAAGACTGCTACTTTTTAGGGTGGTTGTGATGAGTAAATTAGGCAATTCATATAAAATGCCTAGGACAGTTCCTGGCAAAAAGTAAGAGCTTCATAAGTGGGAGCTGCTGCTATTCCTTTCTACTTAGCAAAGGATGTATGCAGTCATACTTGATACAGTTGGGAGCTGTGCTATCTGGACAAAACAGATAGGAGAAAAAGGAGTTGAGGAACGTTGCTGAGGACCTCCATTTACTCAGTGATGGTTGCTTTCTCCAACTTACCCCTCGAGCCTCAGTAATCCCTATACACAATAACTCCCAGGAAATTATCTGAAATTCATTTGCACTAATATGAAAAGATTCCTAGAAACTCAAATTGAGACCTTTTCTAAGAGGAATATTTTCTGTTTCAGAGAATTAATATAAACTTTGGTTAAAGACAAAAAAACCCCCCCAAAAAAAACCTCTAGTTGGAATTTCACTGATGGAGCCATTCATTCATTTATTCATTCATCAAACTTTCTTAACATTTACCATAGCCAAGCACCCTGCTACTTACTCCCTGATACAGAGAAGGTTAAGACAGGGTCTTTCAAAGCCTGGTAGGACCTTATATCCATAAACAGATAGCTATGTAGCAAGTACAATGACTGCTACAATGACTTATGTGTAAAAAACTCCAAGAGCATAAAAGAGGGCTTTCCTTTACTTCCAGTGAAGGGTAATAATTGGGTTGGAGGGAAGAATTTATGTATTCTACAGAATAGGAAATCAAATCACCTGGGCAGCCATCTACTTCTATTAATGTAAAGAATGCTTTTGGATATCTGATAGCCGGCAGGAGATATATATATATATACACCTTATATAGCCAAAATGCATACAATCGATTACAGTGGTGTTTCCAGAATTCCTCTAATTCTACGTAAAAGGGGTTTAAGGCATGACATCAGGTTGGAAAAGTGGGCTGGGGGCTTGTCTTGAAACTCAATTTGCCTAGCGATCACATGTTTTATTTAGTTTGTATGTTTACTTGGGGTGATTTGTGGTGCTGCTGAAGATACCACGATTCTATTAGAATTATGATATCTTTGCACTTGTCCCTCTCTTTATGCAAACTGGGAATTAGCAACTATAAACTAGATATTCCAGCTTCAAGCAGCAAGTTCATTAAAAGCTGAGTAAACAGCTGGCTGATTTTTGTTTCTCAGTAATTAATAATTATATTTTATATGACTTTCTTTAAAACTAATTATATTTTATATGCTTTTCTAAAAAAACTTCTAATAATGCTGGTAATTGAGATCGAAAGAATGTTATAAAATACTTTGTAACTTAATAAATATAATTACATATGCTATGTCCTTGCCTCTTTCTAACAGTTGTGATGTTGGCATGATCACTTCCATGTTACAGATGGGGAAATTGAGGTTCTGAGCAATTAACTTTTGTATCCAGAGATATATACCTGAAGAATTTGGAGGGAGATTTCAAGCCTAGGCTTTCTTGGTCCAAATTTTCTTTCTTCTCCCTTAAAACAATTGAAGTACATTTTATCAAGGAATAGAACTCCCAAATTTAAGAGTTATTAATATTATGGTGTCTAACATACTAATTTTACATATAAGAAAACACAGAATTTAAGTGACCAATATCACAAAATTGTTGGGTATCAGAGGCAAAATGAAAATTCGTATCTCCTGTCTTTTCCATTATACTGAGTTGCCCAGCTCTTTCTGATCATGAAGTTCAGAAAAAATTGAGACAGAATTCCCTTCCCATGTGTTTTATTCCACTTGATTTCCTCTCTGTTTGAGTTAGCAACAGCTTAGGTAAGAGGAAATTCTGGAGCCAATTCAAGTCTGCTATTAATTATTTCTCTAAATGTATAAGAAAATCGAGATTAGAGCGTATAGCTGGGAGATATGAAAGATGGTTTTTCTTGTTGTTTATAACATAAATACTCTCAGTTAATCATCTGCATTTAAAAGGGGAAATTTCAACTAGAAATTACAACTGGAAACCTGTGGGCCAGGAGAGCTCAGCCTATTTACTGAAGATACCAGTGCACAGTCAGAGTTACAGAACTGAGCGCTAAGGAGGCCCAGCATCCTGCAGCTGGGAGGAGAAGGGCAAAAGGTGAATTGTATTTTTTAAGCCTGTCACTTTGAAAACTCCCTGCCTCCAAATGCATTTCCAGGATTGTCGACTTCACAGCAGCAGTGAAGCGGGAGAAGCAAAGGCATCTTTGGAAGGAACTGTGCATAGCAGCACTTAATCTCTCCCCAGGCTTGTGAGAACCTGCTTATCTGGCAGGCTTTTCCAAGCGCGCTCTGCTCCATGGACAATGGAGTTGGCAATCTGGAGACTGTAGCTTCATAATAGAGAGGCTTTGGGGAGAGAAGCTTCCTTTTAAAAGGATCTAAATGGATAAGTATTAAATGACTTCCCTGCAAAAAAGTTCAAATAGTTATTGAATATATTCAGGTTCTATTCTGATCTCCTTCTTTGAACACTTGAACTCTTTTTCATTGGGTATTATGCTGCAATTTTATGGTAGGTTAAACGATGCCACCATGTGCATTGAAGTTATTCTTAAAATGGCTATTATAGCATCTCTTATATAATATTGAATAGCTCATCAATGAATGACATCTCTATTTTCCAACCATTTTTGAAATAGTGTGTGGTACATAACCAGAAAAGCTGACATAGCTCACCTGTGTTCTGGTAACAGTTGTGTCACTACTGAACCGTATCATGATTTTAGTCAAAACTTTTAGAAATATATCACTAAAACCCTGTGTTAAGGCCAATGTTATTTGTAAGGAATAGACACACATGTAAAGAATTTAAAAAAAAAAGAAAAAGAAGAAGAAATAGAGAGGCTCGTTTTATGAGAATACAAGAGAAAATCACAAAAAAATTAGGTTGGGTACAGTTGGGCTGCATGGAGATTGATTCACTAGAGATTTAAAGATCAGGACATAAGATGACTTATGAATTAAGATGCTCATGGCAATTAAGATATTGTATGCCCAAGTACTATGTGTAGAAAAAAGAAGGATATCTTTTATCATATATATCAAGTAATCTAAAGATACTTTGGTTTTAGGTTATTTCAAAACTTAACAAAATTACCAGAAACCAAGGCTCTTTTCTTGCTTCCACTCTATCATCTTCAGTGTGTGGTCTGTGGTCCTTTGGTTTGTCACCTCATAGTTACAAGATGGCTGCTATAGTTCTAGACATTATATCCTTAACTAACATCATCCAAGGGCAAAAAGAACAGTTTTTTGTTTGTTTGTTTTTAATGTCTCTTTCAGACCAGAATAAAATCTTTCCAAGAAGACCCTCGTATCTTTTCTTGGAGTTTGTTCACCATTATTGGGCCACATGCCCACTCTTTATCTATGTGGGAGGCTGAGGAAGTGCTTATCTGGCATCATCAGCCTGTAGAGTAAAAAAACTTTTCTGCCAGAATGGGAAAATCAAAAAAGGAGATACGTACTTGAGAAATCAACTACTGGACTCTGCCATTACTTTTCTCTTTCTCACAGGTCACTTTGATGTAATGTGTAGTTCTTTCTTTTTCAATAAACTTTCGGTCATTTTGTTGAGCTTACTGCATACATGATTGTAAGCTGATAGTCTCTACCCTAGATTCTTCAGGAAGTTCCCATACATATTTAATCCTTGTCTTTCAGAGCTCCACCTTCGGATTTCTGAAATTCTTGGTAGAAGAAACTTAATGACCCAACTCAATGATTCAAGCTACCTGATAAGTGATAAGTGAATGCCTTGGTTAGGTCAGATTGGTTGAGCATGGGCAGAGAGTAGGGTCACAATGGTCCAGTTCAGATTCAGCAGAGTTATAGATCGTGATGATAGATGTGTCTAGTGTTCTCTGAATGTAGATCCCCAAGTCTTACAGACCTGCTTCCTCTTCTAGTATGCCAGTGATGTCATAGCATATTATTCTGGTCCTCATCTATTCCATATTCATATTTTCAATATCAGCATCAGCCGGTGAAAACAACCCTTATGCTACTTATCAAGTAGCATTTTTGCTAGGTATACATATCCTTACAAATACCCTTAACTAATGCATATGAGTGTACTTTGGAAAAAAACCCTGTTACAGTTGTAAATTATCCTAATTACATGATTAGAATAAATAATTCAATCATCCTAGAAATTTTCTAGACTAAAAAACAGGCTCAAGCATATTCTTTAATGTAGAGCATAATAATGCAAAATGTACAGAATCTGCTGGGTTTGCATCAATGTCTATTATATTTATTCACACAGTTCCCAGAATTTACATGAGTAATATAATTAAAAAGTGACCACAGTAATGGATTCATTATATGGTATCCTTAAAAGCTAGAGTTTTACTTCAATATATTAGAAAGAAATCATCTAATAATTTGAAGTGTATTAATTTCTTCCCTGCTTAAAGAATGCCCCTGTGATTTATTGATAAATGCAAACAGCTTCACTCTGCTATAGATATTATCATCTACACCTTACTCTTGAGGAAACTATGACCCCTACAAAAAGAATTTTTATAAAATTTAAAATAATTAGTGGGATCGTAAAAATAAAATTATGAAATCTATTAAGGGCTATTATTTTTTGACAATTTAAAAATATTTATTTGACTAAACACTGAATTGATTTTGATGAATACAATATATTTTGATCCTCCTATTTTGAAACTTATTTTAATTTAATCTGTGGATATTCTGTCCTCACTGTCTTGACCCCTAAGTATAGCAAATGTTGGTCAAAGTCAACTTAGTTGAGCATGATAGAATACACCTGAAAATTTCCAGACAATGTTGACAAGAGAAAAGTAATGTTTTGAAAGATGTATTCTAGAATTGAGGAAGGGCCATAAGAAAACAAAAAGACAACCCACAGATTGGGAGAAAATATTTGCAAATGATGTCTGAAGGGATTAGTCTCCAAAATTTACAAACAGCTCATGTGGCTTAATATCATCAAAACAAACAACCCAATCAAAAAATGGGCAGGAAACTTAAATAGACATTTCTCCAAAGAAGACATACAGATGGCCAAGAGGCACATGAAAAGATGTTCAACATTGTTAATTATTAGAGAAATGCAAATCAAAACTACAGTGAGATATCACCTCACACCAGTCAAAATGACTATCATAAAAAAATCCACAAAAAATAAATGCTGGATAGGGTGTGGAGAGAAGGGAACCCTCTTACACTGTTGGTGGGAATGTAAATTGGTGCAACCACTATGGAGAACAGTATGGAGGTTCCTTAAAAAACTGAAAATTGAGCTACCCTATGATTCTGCAATCCCACTCCTGGGCATATATCCAGAGAAAAACATGGTCCGAAAGGATACATGCACCCCAGTGTTCATTGCAGCACTGTTTACAATAGCCAAGACATGGAAGCAACCTAAATGTCCATCGACAGAGGAATGGATAAAGAAGATGTTGTACATATATACAATGGAATATTACTCAGCCATTAAAAAGAATGAAATTTTGCCATTTGCAGCAACATGGATGAACCTAGAGATTGTCATACTGAGTGAAGTACGTCAGACAGAGAAAGAGAAATATTGTATGATATCACTTATATGTGGAATCTAAAAAGAAATGATACAAATGAACTTATTTACAAGACAGAAACAGACTCGACTTAGAGAATGAATTTATGGTTACCAGGGGAGAAGGGTGAGGGGAAGGGATAGTTAGGGAATTTGGAATTGACATGTACACACTGCTATATTTAAAATGGATAACTAACAAGGACCTACTGTATAGCAGTGGTCCCTAACCTTTTTGGCACCAGGGACTGGTTTTGTGGAAGACAATTTTCCATGGACCAGGGGCGGGGATGGTTCAGGCAGTAATGAGAGCGACGGGGAGCAATGGGGAGCGGCAGATGAAGCTTCGCTTGCTCCCCCACTGCTCACCTCCTGCTGTGCGGCCTGGTTCCTAACAGGCTGCGGACCAGTACCGGTCCCAGGCCCTGGGTTGGGGACCCCTGATGTATAGCATGGGGAACTCTGCTCAATATTATGTGTAAACCTAAATGGGAAAAGAATTTGAAAAAGAATAGATATATGTATGAATCACTTTGCGGTACACTGGAAAATACCACAACATTGTTAATCAACTATACTCCAGTATAAAATAAAAAGTTAAAAAAAATTAAAAATTAAAAAAATAAATTAAATAAATATAAACATAAAAATAATCTAACAAAAAATAAATAAATTTTTAAAAATAATAAAAAAAAATAGTATTGGGGAAGGGTAGTATGGGTAGAGGCCTGGCAAACCAATTAGGAAGCCACTACAATTGCCTGTTATTCAGGAATGGGTTGATATATGCCAGCACTATGGTGGAAACAGAGGGAATGAAGTGGAAGAAACAACTTTAAGAGGCCAGGCTTGCAAATGAGAGCGAGGAAAAAACAGGGTCAAAGTTACTTCTGAAATTTCCAGACTGAATGATAAAGAAAGTGGAGGGGTCTTAAGTTTTATTCAAAAATCACTTCGATTTGTCACTCTGGAGAGAGCAGTAATGAGCAGAAATTATGTCAAAATGAGAGGATAAAGTACATTGAGGGAGACAGAGAGTACTCTGGGAGACAACTGTTTACCACGACAGAGACGTGTCATTCTAAGACAAGCCTAAGCCCAGATGTATCACAGAATGTCAGTCGTGTAGGGTTTGGGGGAGAGAGCACTCCCGTTTCAGGGGTTCGCCCTCCGTGCCACCTGGGTCATTAGCTCAGACACATCCCCGCTGTTCACAGTGAGTGCTGGTGGTGCCTGCTGTGTAGCTGGTGCACAGCATGACACGTTTACAGCATCCTGTTGATGAAATCTCCAAGCCTCTGACTCAGTGGCTCTACAGCATGAAGCTATCTTGAAATTTGTGCACTGACCCCCAATGTAACCAAATTATGTATACAATTCTTTTTAGAAGAGGTGGCTTATTAACAGGGAAGAAGTTAGCAATGAAAATTACATGTATTTTTCCCCCGAGGCATGTTGTTGGATGAGTTCACTCAGATTTGTTCTACTTCAAGCCAGTCTGTACCAGGTATCATCTGATTACTTCATTCTGCGAGTGAGCCAAATACATAACTGAGTAGGTGTAACCACTGAGTTGCTAAGACTCCAGGGATTGTCATGTCTTTGTCTGGGGAAATGAGAGAAATGCACTATTGAAATATAATGCACAGGATTACAGTATAATGATACTACAGTGGTCCTTCAAATCTGCTTTTTCCTCTCTGAAACATAATCAAACACATCAAAATGGCTGCCTCAGCTTTCTGGATGAGATTGGATATAAAGACAGTAAAACAATTCAGATATATTAATTTCTAACTGAAATTCTCAAACCATTGAACTATCAAGGAAATTGTTCCTACCTGCTCTTTTGACCTAACTCAACCATCCAGCTGCTGACCAAAAGTAAAAACCCTAGTGTGCCAAGATGAATATTTACTGCTTTAAAAGTTGAGGGCCTACACTCCCCTCTTCTTCTTCTGGTGAGTTCATCCTCCCCACTCTCACTCTCTGACTCCAGGGCCTGGATGGACTGACCCCATTCTCATTTTTAGTGACTGGCTCGTGGATAAATATATGACCCCATTTGGGCTAGTGAGAGTCGGACCTAGGACTTTTATTTGAATTTTTTAAGAAAGAATTACTTTGTTACAGACTTGGAGTTGAGATTCAGTCTGTTGCTGGAAGCCATTCTACCTGAAAATGTATGAGGCTTACAAAGAGCAAACAGAGAAGAGAGCTGAGAGATAGGGAGTCCTGATACTGTCCGAGCCTGTGGGTCTGGCTATGCTTTGAAATCAAAGCTACCCTAGATTCTTCAGGCATGTGAAACACTGGCTTTGTTTTATGCTTCCTTTTTTGTTTGTTTGTTTTTTGTTTTTTGAGCCATTTTGATTTAGATCTCTTTGAAAAAGATGAATCTAAAAAATCTTGCTCAATGTACTTGAGAAACCTGCTCAATCCAGTCTTCAGCATGGTAAGATTTCTTACCTTGGTCTTAATCGCCAACACTTTTTCTTGCTGTGACGTTATTTGTATGCCCTGTTAGAGCATCTTATATAGTTTGTTTTACAGGATAGCCGTGTTTGCATAAACCTCTTCAGTAACTTCTAACAATGCGGTGCGTAAGGACTATGCATATTCATTCACCTTCATGCACAGAAACATACATGCATGGCTTGAATAAAATAGACACTTTCCAAGGGTTTCTTCAACTACAATGAATTAATTTATCGGGTCTCGACACTCCAAAGGGAGTTGCAGTGTCTGACTTGATGAGAATCATTGCTGCTTAACTTTGTCATTTGTTGTTAATTTTATTTCCAGAAAGTTAGGAGTGTGATTTGAGGCTTTTTCTCTAAGCTTCTATGATGGAGATGAATTGATCAAAGAAGGGTTTGGGTGAGGGTGTGTTGTACTGTCATTTTGAGGAACATTAAAACCAAGTCATCAGAATCAAGAGCTATCAGGAGTCAAGATCGATTTTCAAAAACAGGAAAATAAAAGCAGAACTCAATTTGTGTTAAAATTAAGGGATTTAGGAGCTCATTTAATTTGATAACTAATGAATAGTATAGATCTCATTTATGGGGAGCTTTCTTTGGGTCAGTCACCTATACATATTATTTGTAATCCCAAAGTAATACTGCAAGTTAGTTATTATTAATCACATTTTGCATGTGTCATTTAACTTTTGCTGCATAACAAACCACCCCCAAAATTAATGACTTGAAACAACAAGCATCTCTTATGCCTTAGAATTTTGTGGGTCCAAAAAGTAGCTCTTCTGTTATGAGTTAACTCAACTGATCTCTGCAGTCAGCTGACATCTGGCACTAAATGGTCTCCAATGGCTTCACTTACATGTCCAGTCATTTGTAGGCTTTTGGTCAGTGACCCTCAGCTCTCCTACATGTGACTGCTCTAAAAGGCTAGTTTGGGCTCATTCATGTTGTGATATGAAGTTTTCAATCACAACAAGAGAGGCAAAGCCCCAATGAGCAAGTACTTTTTAAATCTCTACTTGTGTTAAAATTTCTAGCATCCTATTGGCCAAAGCAAATCACACAGCCATGCCTGGCTCCAAGAGGTAGAGAAATAGAGCTATGTCATGATAGGAAGAATGGCCAAGTTACATTTCAAAGGTATGTGCTTTGAGGTTGGAGGAGTTATTGTGGTTATTTCTGAAAAAAAAAAAAATTGAAAGAAAAATCTACCACAGGAAAGAAAATTAACTCGTGTAAAGGCACAGAGCTCAGACCAAGGCAAGAGAGTTTGACTTAAAAAACATGGTATTCTACAATCCATGAGACTAACAAGCTAAAATCGTTAAGGCAGAGTTGTAATTCATCACACAGAGAAGATCCTTACATATGTGTTCTTCCTAGCCGGCCTCCCTCTTCCACTGCACGTATGTTTATGCCTTCTCTGACCAAATGAGAAGTTCTATAACCAGATCACTTAGTTTACATAGTCTTTGATTAATACCTTATTTGCAGTGTTGTTCAATAGCAAAAGTTCCATATAAGAGAGACCCAAACTCAAATACTTGAAAGAGCCAGGCAAGTAACATAAGGTATGAGCCTGACTGGATATAAAACAATAGGGGATGTAGAGTCTGGAGCAAGGTGAATTATCTGACTCATCTAAAAGTATCCAAGTTAGAAAAAAATATATAACACTGTGCTACCCCCCATAAAAATCTGCCTCAGGGGCAGAGATAGCCAAGAACTACCTATTTGGTTTGTGACCTCTGCCATATAAATACCTACCCATCTTTAGCTAGAATTAGCAACATCCCCAAAGTAACAATTCCACCAGAGTGCTGTACCCTTGAACAGCTGAGACAGGAATGTGTCAGAATCCCTCCACATTGTTTTCAAAAGGAACCGCAATGGACTTTTGATAGGGATGAGGTCACTGGTGTATCTCCCTCTTCCCAGGGTCGTGGTGTTTGGTGCATCCTGAGGAGGGACTGTCTGTCCGGGAGGTTTGATGGGTGTTCAGGCTGAATGAGATACCATTGCCAGCCTCGGAGATGAGGGGTTGGATGTCCTGAACCGTGCCGGGTGGAAGAAATGCCCACAACAGAAAGAACTGGAGGTTCAGTTTGTCAACAGTCAAAGGGCAATGAAAGACTGTGTATTTTTTCTGTATAACTGTGAGAAAACCAGGCATTTAATACCACCGTTTAAACTTCAAACCAATCAAACATTGGCAGTTTGGAATTGTTTTATTTTGAGGCTTTAGCTTATCTCCGTGGAATAAAAGTCTTTCCAAACTGGCTGTAACTAAAAATGTCACCAATCCCAGCTGCTCACTGGTGAGCAGAAACCGTGGTAACAGAAGGCCCCTTTTGATAGCCTTCTTCCATAATATCATCCAAATTTGCATGGCAAAGATGTGGGAGCTATTTATGTGTTGATTATTACAGTGCTGCAGTTTATATTTTTCCCAGCACAGTTGAAAATTATATTTAGGAAGGCTGACATCATCTTGAAATATATATTATAGCTCTCATTTGGTGAGCTGTTGAAATACATGCCACCTACTCAACTTCTCAGAAAAACGGCATAGATGTTTCACACATGGTTATATATAAACGTGTACACTGGCAAAGAGCTGCGCTGGGACCCGTAGGACTGAGAGGGAGTTTTGCGGGCTCTGTTTTTTGCCTTCTCAGTTTGCTCTCTATTTAAAAAGAAAGACTGGCAATGTGATTTCATTGGAAGAACATGGGTTTTGTAGCCAGAAAGTTCTGCATTCTGAATTCTAGCTCTGAGACACAGTAACCTTGTGATCTTGGAAAACCAGGGCATTAGTGTGTATTCCTACCTTTGGACTCAAACTGAAATATCAGCTACTCCTGGGTCTCAAGCCTACTGACCTTCGGATGAGAACTATACCATCCACTGCCTGGTTCTCCGGCCTTCAGACTCCAATGGAACTAAACCACTGGCTCTCAGGTCTTTAGCTCTCTGATTCACCCTGCAGATATTGGGATATATTAGCCTCCGTAATCATGTGACCAAATTTCTTATAATAAATATTTTCTACATCTACACATTCCATTGATTCTATTTCTCTGTTTCTCTTACTAATACATAGATTAACCTGTTATGTGTTAAATTCCCAAGAACAACTTGTTGAGGCAGAAGATATTGTGCTATTAGCTCTATTTTACTTACCCCAATCAACAGGTGAGGAAACTGAGACCTCCAGATTCAAATGAATATATTTTAAGGTCAGAGACATTACATAGTGGAAGCAGGATTTGAAATTTAGAAATATAATGTTATTTTTCACCCATTTAACCACTATCTTATATTGTCTAGAGGTTACATGTTAGATAAAAGTTAGCTGCTGCTGCAGCCCTGAGAACATTTTGGAAATCTGATGCTCATGGTGAAAGAGAATCAAGGATACAGTAATACATCAGTGTACCTCAGGGACAGGGCATGGGGAAAACCATGGAATCTGTAGGTGTCATTCTGTGGAGTGTAGCTGGGACTGGGAAATGCTTTGGTTTCCCTGGCTTATCATCTAACTTCCACCCATCATCTAAACCGGATCTGGAATCGGACTGCTGATACCAATTAGATTTGTGTTTGCAATTCTGTGGCACATCTGAGCGGCCATGGCCCTAGAGGGATATCCATGACTGGAATGGCATCTAAAATGTTTTAATTTTATAAGAGAGCAAAGTTAGAGTAGTATTTTCCTTTTTAGCTTTTAAGTGTCAGAGTCCAAAATTTCACCAAAGGAGCTTCATGGCTTAGAATGATTAAAATTTCACTTTGTTTAATATAATAGGCCAACTTTCACACTTCAGATGAGAAGAGCCAGATATTCAAGACAAATGTACCTTTTTGAAGGATTATATGACCACCATATTTAATAACTTGAGGCCTCTAAATGACACTTAGATATTGTATTTTGCCGAATTTAACTATTATGAAAAATTCTTTGAAAATCATTTCCCCACAAATGGAAATGAAAATACAGCTGCAAGTGCTAAGAGTAGTGAGATGACATTTTATTTTTTATAAGCTAGTTGGCAAAAATTCAACTTTTATAAGCACATATGCCTGTCTCAAGCTTTTAAGGAGTCAGTTTCATGTTTCATACCATTCTTTCTTCTTGCCTATTAAGCAAGTCTGAGTTTGCACCAAGGTCAGTTTTTATATGAAGCTCAAAGGTAAGTCAATTTCTGTAATATTTGCATAGGCATAATTGTTTCCACACACTCCATCCCTACCACCACCCCGTCCCTGGGCTGCATAGCACTGTAAAACTAATCGGTTTGAAAACTCACTCTCAGTGTGTCACACCCTTGTTCAAGAAAAAGTTCTGTTTCATTAAGTCAAAATGCTTCATGCTGGGACTCATAGTTCTCAATAACCTGACCCCACTCTCCCTGATAGTTAAAATGAGAATAAGTTGGGTTTTTTTTAATAATCTTGGTTTTTTTTTTTAATTAATAGCTACTTTATGTATTTATTTATTTATTTATTTATTTTTAGCTGTGTTGGGTCTTTGTTTCGTGCGAGGGCTTTCTCTAGTTGCGGCAAGCGGGGGCCACTCTTCATCGCGGTGCGCGGGCCTCTCATTATCGCGGCCTCTCTTGTTGCAGAGCACAGGCTCCAGACGCGCAGGCTCAGTAACTGTGGCTCACTGGCCCAGTTGCTCCGCGGCATGTGGGGTCTTCCCAGACCAGGGCTCGAACCCGTGTCCCTTGCATTAGCAGGCAGATTCTCAACAACTGCGCCACCAGGGAAGCCCAAGATATTTTTTTTTTAAAGAGTATTTTCTTTCTTTTTGACTGCCCAAAATCAACGCTTCAATAAACAACCCTGTCTTGCCCTCTCTAGCTCAGAAACAATTGAGAATTCAGATATGGGAGCCATCAAGATTCTGGTTAAAGTATCAACTTTATTACTAAAAAGTAGACATGGAGCAAAAACATGGCTTGTAACTGCTGTCACGTATTCAAAGTTTCTCTCTCCCTTATTCTAACTTAATCTCTACAACTGTAGCTATTCCCTTGCAGGGACAGACCCAACCCTGGTTAGTTCATCATACCAAGCAGAGACGACCAGAATTTGCCCTCTCGGAAGGAGGCTGGCCCAAAAGATTGAGGAATGATCTAAATCAGGCTTACCTGCTTGCTTTTCTTACACTCACCAATGCAAGAAATACACATACGGTAGGTGTGGGTAGAAAGAAAATTGGTATGTTTCTCATTTTATCTCTGTATTAGCTTTTCATTGCTGAATAAAAAAAATTACCACAGACTTAGAGGTTTAAAACACCTGTTTATTAACTAAAAATTAGGTATGTCAGTCCTACTCAGAGTCATCAGGCTGAATTCAAGATGTTGGACAGACTGAGTTCTTATCTGGAGGCTCTGGGGAAAAAATAGACTTCCAGGTTCTTTCTTGTTGTTGCAAGAATTCATTTCCTTGTGGCTATAGGGCTGAGGTCTTGGTTTTCTTGCAGGCTGTCAGCTAGGGGCTATCCTCAGTCCCTAGAGGCCACCTTCATTCCTTGCCTCATGGCCCCTCCACTTTCAAGTCAGCAAGGATCCATCAAATATGTCTTGTGCTTTGGATCTCTGATTTATCTTTCTCTGACATTTAGACCTAGATTTTAAATAAACTTTTTATTCAAGAACAGTTTTAGATTTATAGAGTTGCTGTGCAGATTAGGAATTCCAATATACCCCACACTCCTGATTCCCAATTATTAATATATTTGAGTAGTATGGTATATTTGTCATCATTAATAAAGTTGATATTTTGTTATTAATTAAACTCCATATTTCATCAGATTCTTCTGTTTTTCTCTAATGTCTTTTTTCTATTCCAGAATCCCATCCGGTATCCCACACTACATTCAATCTAAGTTTCCTCTTGGCTGTAAAACTTCTCAGATTTCCATGTTTGTAATGACCTTGGCAATTTTGAGGATTACTAGTCAGGTATTTTGCATAATGTCCCTCAACAGGGATTGGACTAATGTCTTCCTCATGATTCAACTGAGGTAAGTGTTTATAGGCAGAAGACCACAAGGGTAAAGTGCCATTCTCATCACATTATCTCAAGGGCACATGCTATCAATATGACTTACCACTATTGATGTTAACTTTGGTCACCTTGTTTGAGGTAGTTATTGTCAGTAAAGTTACTATGTTCTTCCCCTCTTTCCATACTGTACTCTTTGGAAGTAAGTCACAATGTGCACTGTACACTTAAAGGGTGAAGAATTATACTCTACCTCCTTAAATGTAGAATATTGACATGTTATTTGGAAACCTTATGCACAGGATATTTAGCTCTTCTCCCACATTTATTTATTTGTTTACACCTTTATTTACATCAGTATGAACTCACGGATATTTATTATATACTTAGGGTTATAATCCAATATGTATCTACTTATTTACTCAAATGATTTCAACTTCAGTCATTAGGAGTTCCTTCAGTTGGTTCCTGCATCCCTTTGATATCCACCCAGAATACCTCCCTTTCTTATAGTCAACCCTGCCGTAACATAACCTAATCACAAGAGTGAAAGTGAAGTCCATTATATTTCTAGTCTCAGAGATTGTACAGAGTAGGTACACCAAAGAGCCAGAAATCTTGGGACCACCTTACAATTTTGCCTACCACAGTCTCCCTCCTAAATAGTGAAACAGAAAGTTACTAAATCCCATAAAACATGACAAATGGGAAATAACGCTCTTCTACCTCCATATTATACACACATATTATGGAGGAAAGAGGGTTTTCCTGTGTTTCTGTGTATACATCCTTACTGAATTTAGTTTTCTGTCTTCTCCTCCTCCCTTTCACTCACACCTCACATTTAGTCTATCAGCAATACTTACTGGGTCTGTGTTCAAATATATCTTAACCACTCCCCACCATATCATGGTCTAAGTTACCATCTTTTGTTTTACCTAATAGAGTACTGTAGTCTCCTCACTGGCCTCTCTAGAAAAGTTGCAAGAACTGAAAGTATTAAAACAATAAAATAAATTAGATCAGATCCTTACTCTGCTCAAAGCCCTCCAGCTTTCCCAAAGGTGTTAAAATAAAACCCCAAATCCTTATCATAGTCTGCAAAGACCCAGGTCAGTTCTTTGAACACTACCTGTGTAGTGTTCTTTCCACTAATTTTTTTGCGGATCAGTACCAGTGCAAATCTCTTCCAACATAGGACTGACCACGTAAATTCAATGACACCTGTATTTGGACATATTATGCTCAATGAAGTGAGTCCACTGATCACTGCTTAAATGTTGTGCAATGTCAAGTTGCTATAAATGTCTCTAAACGCTTGCTTTCAATTTTATTTTCATGGAAGACTGGTAGTTCAGAGATGGGAGTGGTCAGGTCGCTACACTTTGATTAGCACAGTGCTGTCAAAAGCTGACCCCTGGCCATCTCCCTCCCTCCTGCTCTCCCCATTGCTGCCTTCTTTCCAGCAAATCTCACATCATGTTCTCTCTATAACACACTGCACTAGTTTTCTATTATTATATAACAGACTACCACTAGTTTTAACAGCTTAAAACAACACATATTTATTATCTCACAGTTTCCAGGAGTCAGGAGTCCAGGCATGGCTTATCTAGATCCTCTGCTTAAGGTTTCACAAGGCTGTAATCAGGTTCTCATCTAGACTTTGGAGCCTTCTTCCAAACTCATGTGGTTATTGTCAGACTTCTGGTCTGTGAGGTTGTAGAACCAAGACCAGCAGCTCCTTAAGTGTACTCCAAAGTTCTCTACTAAATGGCCCTCTATATACACAGCTACAACATAGAAGCTTTCTTCTACCAAGCCAACAAGGGGGAGTCTCTCACTACAGTCTGCTAAAATGGAGCCATATAACAGTATGTAAATATGGGTAGTCAATGTCATAAAAAGTAGCTTAGTTAGGGATATCCCATCATCTTTGCCATATTCATTCATTGGAAGCAAGTCACAGGTCCCGCATACACTCAACAGGAGGGGATTACACAAAATCGTGGACAGCAGGAGGTGGGAAATCATTGAGGGTCACTTTAGGGTCTGTCTGGCAAACACCGAGCTTGCCTAGGGGTTTGTCCTTGCATTTCCTCTCCCTAAAGACTCTCCTCCTCATTTCTTTTAGGTCTCTGATCAGATCTTACATTTTCAGAGTCCTTCCCAAACCTTCTTCCTAAAACAGCCAGCCCATCATAGTCATCCCCAGTGCCTTACTCTCCTTTATTTTTCTTCACAGCATGGATCATTCTCTGACATTAAGTGATTATTTGTTCAAAATCTGTCTTTCCCATTAGAATGGAAACTAATGGAAACTATTAGTTTGGAAATAGTTGGAAACTATTCCAACTATGGAAACTTTTTTCCAAGTTGTTAAGAAATGGACCTGTCATGGAGTACATGCTCAAAAAATATTTGCTGGATGAATCAGTAAAAAGTTTAAATTTGTAACAATGGTCACCAAAGTCTTGCTAATTTGACCCACACCTTTTAAAAATTTTTATTGGAGTATAGTTGATTTACAATGTTGTGTTAGTTTCAGGGGTACAGCAAAGTGAATCAGTTATACACGTGCATGTGCCCACTCTTTCTTTAGAGTCTTTTCCCATATAGGCCATTACAGAGTATTGAGTAGAGTTCCCTGTGCTATACAGTAGATCCTTATTAGTTATCTATTTTATATACAGTAGTGTGTATATGTCAATCCCAATCTCCCAATTTATCCCTCCCCCCCCTTACCCACTGGTAACCATAAATTTGTTTTCTACATCTGTGACTCTACTTCTGTTGTGTAAATAACAGAAGTACCCTTTTTTTAGATTCCACTTTTTACCCTTTTGTACCCTTTTTTTAGATTCCACTTTTTACAGTAGATTATGAACAATGCGAGTTGCTGTTAATGTTTAATCTTACCTCTATTGCAAGTTTGTGAGTGGAAACAATGTAATAGAATAGAAATAGCACAGACTTTGGAACAGTACAGTCTGCAATCAAATTCAAATTGTTATTCACTACTTTTGTGATCTAAGAGGTTAATTTCTCTGAATTTCAATTATAATACCTGAGAAAACAGTGCATGGTTTTCATCAAGTAGATTTGGGTTAGATCTTAGACCCGCTACTTACTAGTATGCCTTTAGACTAGTTTCTCAGGCTTCCGGAGGTTCAGTGACCTCATCTGTAAAATGGGAATAATAATAATTTTTCCCACATAGGGTGACTGTGATGTTAAATAAGCAAATGCATGAAAAGCACCTAACTTGGTGATGGGCACACTATTTGCACTCAGTACACATTAGCTTTTATTAATATCAATACTTTTATGCATATCAATATAATAAAATTATATCATCAATATCAATATAAATTCTGTGGTACAGAGTATGTTGTTAAATGATATTCACTATCTTTCTATATCTTTCATTTGGACTTAACATAGAGCTAGATATAACAATAATAATAGTGATAACTACCGTCTATGGAAAATTTTATAAGTCCTAAACAACTCTTCAGAACAGGTGACCAAGAAGCAAGTGTCAACATTCCACACATAGCTGACTATTCTGGCTAACATTGAGGAAAAAACACATAAATTACTCTCTATAACTAATTATGGGGAGTTGCTGTTCAATGGATATAAAGTTCAATTATTCAAGTTGAAAAATTTCTTGATATCTTCTGTACAACATTATGCTTATAGTTAATACTGTACAGTTCACTTAAAAATTTGTTAAGAGGGTAGATCTCATATTGTGTGTTTTTTACCGCATTAAAAAAATTCCTGTACATAATATTTTCATTATTTTTTAAGTTTTTGCTCATAACATTTCACAAATGATGTGTTTCTATGTAAGGATAGGTTAAACAACAAATTAAAGGAAGCATTTTATTATTAAGCTGTATGAAACACTCATAAAATTATGATTAAAAAGAAATATTTTCCCTTTTATTAACATTTAATTATATAGAGTCCATGAAATCCTCTATTACAACTTAAAATACTAATTAAGTAAAAGTCTAATATTCTGAAAAAGAAAAAATGTGTACATTCTAAATATACCTTATTGCAGAGCTATGAATTTAGAAACATATACATGTTTTATGTATTGCAAAATACATTGTAAAACAAAGCATACTGTAAAAACCGAAATAGAATTCTAATATAAGATGGTGAGTTAACCACCCAGAGGAAAGAATTATTTGAAATGATTTTAAAGCATGCTAATTTTACTATTTAACCATAGTGGAATATAGTCTAAAGATAAATAAGACAGTCAAGTAATCCTAAATAGCATTCAATAGTCAACTATCTATTTTAACATTGTTACTGCTATATTGAGATCATATGTTTATGTATGTGGATACATTCACTACAAAAATTTAAATACATAATTATGTTAATAGGATAGTTAATATTCTCAGTGCACAAGAAAAGAAATAGAAAGATAGAATCAAATACTCTAAATAAAATCATATTGTGTTAAACCTCAATTTGAAAATATCAGTGTGGACTCAGAGTCATTTATTTATTTATTTATTTATTTTAATATGTACTCCCTAGCTGTGCCTATTGGAAAAGCCTAGAAGCTATGACAACCCAATAGCAATAAGAACACCTAGCACCCAGATTGTGTTCTCTATATAATATACTCCACAAAAAGAACCAGTGATCCTTGGGGAATGATTGATTTCAAGTCTCAAGCAGAAAATATCCAACAAGTCTGAGACTTCTTGCTGTACAAAATGCAAGAAAGCTCTTAAAAACTAATTGGTCAGTCCAAAGGCTCAGGAGCAAGCAGGAAGTGTCTCCTGTTGGCCATAAGTGAGAAATTTAATCATATAGTAGCAATAGTGATAGTACTAGCTGTAATAATATTAATAAAATGAATTAATACTATAATTAAAACATATTGACTATATTGAAACCCATGGTGTTGCTCAGAAAAGGAAGATGGGAAAGAAGGAAGGAAGAAAGGAAGGGAAGGAAACTCATTTAACCTTTAAAAGTTACTAGGGCATCAACTCCTTTCTCAAAAAAGAATCATTTTTAAAGGAAATAATTAAAAATAAATAAAAATAGTTAGTAATAAATTAATAAATAATTTAACAGTACACAAATTTAATATTGATGCTTATTAACAATTATTATTAATAAATTATTAATGATAAATTTTAAATAATAAAGTAATAAATACTTTAAAATAATTAAGAATTTCTTTTTTGTAGAAGAATTGTATTTTGAGGTCAGCAAATAGCTTTTGTTGATGAGGAGATCTTTTTAGAAAAACCTCAGCTGGTAAATGAAGGAAATTAGAATGCAAAAATCACTATTTGTTCTAAAAAAAAAAAAAATCACTATTTGGCACCCTGAAATAAAGTAATTAATTTAGGTAACCATCATCAATAGATGAAACCCTTAGATAAAAATTTGTGAACTTTATAATGGAATCATCAGGTAGCCACAACCTGAACCCCCTGATCGCTTTATTTCACTAAAACTGAGATAGACACATGTATGCCTGATGTGATCTGTCACTTATGAAATATTCTTTTAAAAGAAAAAACAAAACGAAACAAATCAAGGCTTTAGAACTAACATTCAACCTAAGGGACAACTCACAGTGTGTCTGCAAAAAGCCAAAGACGTGAAAAAAAATTGTGAGTAATATTCCACCTAAGAATAGTGATAGAACTCGTTTGGATCCTGATATAAACCAAGCCAACTGTAAAGACACACTTTGCTGTGGTTTAGAAAATGTAAATGTGGACTGAGTATTAAATGCATATGTGGAATAGTGCTAATTGTACCTAGTTATGATCATGTGATTTGGAAGAAAATACTTAATTTTAGATACTCTTAGTGAAATACATAGAGGAGAAATGACATAATGTCCGTGATTTTCTTTAAAATACATCAGTGCATAAGATTATAAAAAAGAGAAAAGGGATAAAGCAAACAAATGTGACAAAATCTTGATGATTGTTAAATCTTGGTGATATATGGCAATACTGTGAATTAGTTTACCCTCAAGTATGTTTAACAATTTTCATTAAAATTAAGAAGAAAAACTAAAACAAAACCCCTTCTTCTCTGGGGTATGAACTTATCCCTAGAGGGACCCTGTCACTGTTCTTAGGGACCACATATCTGATTGGAGGACCTGGATTCTATCCTAGGTCTGAATCAAGACCAGGCTTCCCATGTTCCTCACATGCTCCTTGTTTTCCTGTCTTTTTCTTTAGTCCTAGAAACCACACAATATCATAGTCATTCATTCAGCTAATGGCTTCATACTGATCTCACTTCTTGACTATTCTGAGTTGTCATGAGAGCATCACATTGCTCAAAACTGAGTCCTGACTTCTGCTCCTTGTACTCATTCAAGTGCTAAATCATGGATTGTGATAAACAAGAAAGAATTTACTGAAGACCTAGAAGGGGAGAACAGTTTGTACCATTAGAGAGTCAGATATCGTCACTCTGGATAGAGGAAGAGGGAAAAACAATAACCCAAAGGCCTCTGTGGGCCCAATACACCTTAGAGATCATCAAGGGACTTATCTGATTATTAATTATAATAGCTATGTGAAAAACTAATATTAATTGAATTCAGTTTATACTAAGCACAAGGGTGAGGTCTTTACATTCATTATCTCATTTATTTATTGAAATAACTCCTCAAGGTGGTCATTATTAATGTTCATATTTTATAATGCTTAATTAACTTGCAAAAGTAAAACAACTACCAAGTGAAGAAGTCAGAATTTGGCCCCAGATCTGACCCCAGAACCCACATTCTGGTAAGAAATAGAGAAATAAAATTTGGGGGCTTCTGTTAAGTATAGAAAGCATTTTGTTTGTTTGTTTGTTTTTAGGAAGAAGGAGCTTTTTTCTCTCATTTATTTAACCACCATTGATTCATCATCTGCTATGTGTCAGATCCGGTGCCAAGATTAGGAGGATAGTGGTAAATATAACCTGGTACCAGCTTTTGGAAAGTTCAAAATCTAGTTGGTGAGACTGATACACCAATAGATAATCAGAATGCAATACTATAGGTATTAAAATTGAGGTGTAAGAAATGGTTGTTTTTGTTTCTTTTGCAGTTTGCCTGCAAGTCAGACTTTAGAATAAGGACTAAAATGGAGGTATTTATGAAAGGTGTAACTGAAGGAAAAATTAAATAACACGAAATAGAGTTGGAGAAGACAGTTTCAAGGGAATGACATAGGGTAAGAAAAATAAGTAGGACTTCAGCAGGACAGATAGTGGCAGAAATAAGAAGGGTGAAGGGTCTGCAGAAGTCAGAGCTCAGAGGGTGGGGTAAGACAGGGAGCCATGGCTCTGAAGGTGGCTGGGGACTTAATAGTGACGGTTTTACCCGGGACGTCCCATCACCCTCACTTTTTTAAGGCACAGGAAATATTCAGCCAGACATATTCGAAGAAGGTGGTCATTTTGCACAAAATTTTGCTACAATCTTTTTGGCCAATACACAATTTTGAGTATGAACTTTGTGGTAAACTATTAAAAGACAATATTTCCTTGAAACAATTTTTTTTTTTTTCCAGTTGGGGGTTAACCATCCATATACATGGTCTCTATTTTTGTCTTGGAATTTGAAGGGAATATAAACCACCACATGGCTTTATAAGTAAGTAGTCCCTTCAGGATGTCACCCGAGCCCTTGGCAAGCACAATGACTCTTCTGATGCCAACCTTGGATGTGGTAGATAGAGGGACTAATAGGAATTACTGTTTCCAACTCTTTTGAAAGTCTCCAAGCTGTCTTTGGCATCTGTTCCATGCACATTCCACTAGCAGCTAGGGAGTAAGGGATTTTGAAGATACTACTAACATTTTTTTGTCAATTAGGAAATGTGTGATCAAATAATTGCTCTAAACTCTTCAAGATGGCTTAACTTAGAGAGCTGGAACAAAGCAATGGAAGGTTATCTATACTCACCCTAAGAGAATGGTTTACTTATGGGATAGTGATAAACAAAAAATCTAAATTTTGAAAGTTCTAAGGTGTTTGTCCACATGACTCTGAAAAATCTGCTTATTTGTAGATCTTTTATTCAACACAGCCTCCTGGCAAAATAAACCGTTCTATTTTCTCCATATGTACTCTGGGATGCCCTACTTCAGTGCCCATAATGATACTCTTCTTTCCACAGGGAAGCCTGTTCCTTTCTTCTCAACATTTCTAAATGTTATTGGCTTCATCCATACTTGGACTAATTCCTGATTTTTTCATATAACAGTTGAGTGACCTTGGGCAAACCTTTCAACCTCTTTGTGACCCCAGCTTTCCTCATCTGTAAAATGGAGATGACGGCTATAGCTAATTTAGAATCATGTAAGGATTAACAGAGATAACATCTATGAAGCACTTAGTACATAATAAAGGCTTAATAATTATCACCTATTATTTTAATATAAATTATTATTGTATTAGTAGCTTGTCCTACTTTCATCATTGTCATAGACTCCTTTCTGATTCTGTATGGAACAATTATCCTCTGCCTGCTCTGAGTTTCCATTGCAATGTACCTATACCCTTTTCATGGAGTACATCATTTCTTACTTTAGATATCAGTTAATATATATGTGTTCTGTCCCCCTTATAACTTCTGGAGATCAATATCCATATTTGATTCACCTGCATGTCCACATTTTCTAGAACGGTGATATGCTTAGGGGAACGACTTAAAAATATTTATTGCATAGATATCACATTTTGAAAGTGAAAAGCAAATAACATGTCCATGTAAGTTAGGGGGTACTGGTGGGACCACCAGCTACTCTTGCTCAGATGGCCCTCAAGGTCTCCTGACTGGCCTCCTTGGCTCCAAGCCTGGTCCCTCCAGCCACACTCTCTAGACAGAGTGATTTTCCTAAGGCACAACTCTGATGGAGTTGCTCCCTTGCTTTATTTCTTTCAATGGCATTCCATGATCAGTGCAAACTTCAGTATTGCCATAAGAGAAATTTCATTATCTTCTGACCCTTCCTCCCTCTTTTCCAGCCTCATTCCTCACCCCTCTCTTCACTTCATGCAATATGTGGAACACATACTGGATTACGTGAAATATGACATTTTCCAGACTCTCTCTACCCTCCTGTTCTGTGCACCTTTCTTTTTGTCTGGAATAAACTACTTACCACTTTCCAGTGTCATCTAGCTGACTGTGACTCATCCTTTAGCATCCAGTATAAATATAACCACATCATCTCACCAAGAAAGCCTTTCCAGTCCCTCTCTATTTTGGTTATTTCTCTGTCCTATATGCTGCCTTGTCTCCCTGTGTGTATCTCTATCATAACATTTAAACCACAGTATTAAATTTTATCTTACATATAGATTTCACATCTCAGATTCTGAAGTGCTTGAGCTTAAAAGCTCTCAATCATCTTATTCACCCCCCTGCCCTTCTGAGAGTTCCAATACTTCCAATAATTTAGAACCTACCTCACTACCTTCTACCCTTATATGCACCCACTTTCTGCCTCACATTTAATTAATATCAACTGCATAAATTTTCCTTCAGATATCAACTTATTTAAGGTGTTTTCATGAATTTTTGCATGCAGTTTACTCTTCCTATAAAACCCATTCCACCCATTCCAAGACCAATATTTGTCTTGTATTCGTCGTGTACACCATGGTTTCACAACCTTGAAACTACTGGCATTTTAGACCAGTTAATTGTTCACTGTGAAGGCTGTCTTGTATGCTTTCCTTACCTCTATGCACTAGAGGCCTAGAGCATGCACCCCTGCCTTACTATAGCAAACAAAAATGTCCCCAAATACTGCAAAATACCACCGATGGGGCAAAATCACTCTTGGTTGAGACTGTACGCTAGACTCTAATAATAGAACTTTGTGTTCCTCTCTCTGCTTACAGTGATGAATGGATTTAACCTGGTTCAATGAAGACTACTTTTTATTGGTAGTGTTATTACTGATAAAGAGTATGTGATTAGAACCTAGGAAGCAAATCCTATTTCCCATTAGTGTCATACTCTCTTATTTAAAAGAGGGTTTTCTAGACAAAAAAAAAAAAAAGTCAAATCAAAGCTTTTCTATTTGTTGAAAAATACAGAAGGCAAGAACCCAAGAGTACTATAACATTGTCATTATAAGTAATAGGCAGTAAGCACCAAGGATTGATAATGGAAGCTCAACATAAAAAAAAAAAAAAAAAAAAAATGCCAAAGAGGTAAGGATGTGAGCAATTTTCTATTAATTTAATGTTATTTTGTGTTCACATCAATAGTCTAAATCAAATCAAAATTCATTACTCTTTTCTTTCAACCCTAAATCACACTATGAATTACACCTATTTCTTTTATGACATGGCTATGGAAAAAAAGGATAGGCAGTTTTTCAATTTAACTCAATATAAGTGAATTTTATGCAATTCAAGAAACATTAGGAACACTCTTCTGTGTGCCTAACTCTTTAATATAGTTTTAGGACTTCGCCCATATACTCAACGCACTTAAATTCTAATGGTTGTTCTGTATCTAAAAAAGACTAGCGTTATCGGGGGAAAGTCCACTGGTTATAGAGGCTTCTCAGGGAAAGTAATGCAGATAGTTGGTTTTGACCAATGAGTAGGAATCTTTAGGTAGACAAGGCAATGAGAATGTACCAGTGGATGCCATCAGAATGCACATCAATGTATTGCTTCCAAAGTGTCTTGCTGCAAGAAACTCAGCAAAGCAGAGGATTTAAATTCTGTCACAAGTTTCTTCTTGCTTTGGGGACTGGTTACAAACATTTTTTTAAACCAGAAGAGGTCCATCGACTATGCTTTAAGTAACTCTGTGGAAAGCGCAAAAAGCAATATGTATGGGCATGAATCATAATGTCATTTGAGTAAGCTTATTCTATCAGAAATTTTGAGAATCTAAACCAGGGCATAACACTGAGTATGGTGAAGGTAGGAAAGGAATTAGGGGAAGAAAATATTTCCTCCCTATAGTGCATTGGATCTGTATCCTGGTATTTCCTTTCATATTTTATTTTATTATTTTATTTTATTTTATTTTATTATTTTATTTTATTTTATTTTATTTTATTTTGGAGGAGAATTTGGCAGAATTTCTTTCTTATTTTTTTAATTTTATTTTTATTTTATATTGGAGTGTAGTTGATTTACAATGTTGTGTTAATTTCTGGTATACAGCAAAGTGATTCAGTTATACATCCTTTAAGTCAATATTCGAGTGAGGTTTATATGGGAACTCTCCATATTATCTTCACAACTTTTCTGTAAACCTAAAACTGTCCTACAATAAAATGTTTATTTAAAAAGAGATTTTAAAAATCATGAAAAAAAGTAAAAGAATGGTCTGAACAATGGAGAAGGTCAGAAGAAGGGAATAGTCAGGCAAGGCAGGGTGCTGAAACATTGGAAGGGGATTGAATTCCCAGTGTTTTTGAGTTATAGATCCCTATCCTTAGCCCCTCCATGATCCCTTTCTTACCACATGTGCCCTTGCTCTCACTTCCTCCTATTACTAATTAGGCTGTTTTATGTGAATTTCAGCATGCAATATTTCATATTTAATAACCCTGCATCAGAAGAAATGGGAAGTCAAAGAGGCTGGAATTTACTGCCAGGTGTTCTGGACAGCATCTAGGGCATTTATAGGGAACCCACAAAATTCCTCAATACCCTGAGGAACTCAAAACCCACACTTTTAGGAATCCAATAATTTTCAGCTGAGAATACTATAAATACCACAGGAGATGGGCTATACCCTGATCAAGCTCATTCGCTGGTTATTCAGGCGACAGGAAGTTGACATTCAGGGGTACCCATAATTGGCCTTTGCATTTAGCACCTTGTTCACATAAATTGAGGAAGTTCACACCTCTAATCTCTTGTTACTAATGTCAGCCTGTTAGAATCTGAACTCAGTAAGATGAGGTTAGCTTGCTGGAAAAGCTTATTTTTCTCAACAGGAGGAAAAGAATCTAAATGTTCAACTGAGAGACATGGAATCTGACATGAGCGGTATGCTTCCAAAGCAGAAGGTTAAAGGCAGAATGTCACTAAGGTTGTCACTCAGTCTTTATGATTTCTGTCTTTTTAAAACATGACTTCGCATCCTCTCTTTGCTTGTATTTTATATTAGAGCCAAGTTGATTAATATGGTGCACCCATGTACACCATGCTGTCTCTCTTCTCTCCTTTGCTCACAATGTAACCATGACCTCAAGTACCATTTTTTGTATCACCAAAAGTCTAAATCCCACCTTAAAACTCCTATTCAAATTCATTCCCTTTAAATTTCTATTTCCTTGAAATCTTCTTTACTCCATCAAAAATCGTTGTTCATTTCCATCTGTGTTTATTATTCTTATTTTAAAAAGTTGACACCTAAATTTTGTCATTTATTTTTCCTTAGCCAAATGGCATGCTTCTTGCAGACAGCTAGTTCAAATGTCTCTATTCTAACAGTGCCTAAAATAGTGCTGGTGTTAGAGATGACACTCCCAGAAAACCAAGTCACTTGTTGTAAAGCTTCTTGTTGGAAGCATTAGGATGGCAATTATAAGTGGTGATTGTTTAAGCCAGAAATGAGCCTCTCTTTAAAAACACCAGTTTTGGGCCTTTATAAAGGCAGTATATGGGCCATCTGAAAAGAGATGAACAAGGACTTCAGGATTAAGACTCCCTCCCCAAGAATCCAATAAAGTCAATAAAAATATATATACAGTAGAAAGGAAGAAAACTTTACCAAGAGCAGCCAGACATGGAAAAGGAAACCATCTAATGCTTCATAAATTAGAGGTCATGGAATGAAAAAGACATTTATATAGTAGCTTAAAGTATCTGTGTACCTTGGCACAACTGCTGATCTTAGACGCCTTACTAACAAGCCCACAGATCCTAAGAATTTTCAACATTACCCCAACATTTTGAAAGTAGCAAATTAAGTGGATATTCTTAAATTCCTTCTGTTCTTACTGGTGAGTTGTGGATACGGTCCCTGGAAAACCGGTTTAAAGAAGGAAACTCAAGAATCCAGAGCTACTCTGAATTGGGGGAATAATCCAAAGCACAGTGGTAACTATGCCATGAGATTGGATTTTACTTTACAACTAAGAGAAATGAAATTTGATAAAGGACATTTAGCCAAAAATATTTTTAAAAGGAGCAGGTAGTGTAAAAACACTGCACACCACTATTTTGAACTACACACCTTCCCCTGCCACTGAGCTATGGAGGAGCAGACATAACACCAAATGCCTTACCCTCAAATCACTCTTTGGCAGGGAAAACAAACTAGTCCTGGATAAGTAAGGAAATATTCAGTATTCAAGCAGTCACCCAGCTGCCTGGGAGTGAGCAAAATTACGGCGGAAAATGGCACAGTAAATACACAAACCTAGCTAAGGAAGAAGGAGAGGTAGCAACAACATAGCGTTTCAAAGATAAATATCAAATCTAAAAGGAAAAATAAACAAAGGAACAAAAAATCCTTCATAAGTGTTACACTTTACAACATATATAATTACTATATGAAGTTAATGAGCCAAAGTCTGAAAGACATGAAAATAAACTAACAACCAAAGTCATGAAGATAAACTAACAAGAAAAGATGAAAAGATATATTGAAAACTTGGTGAAGAAAATAACATCATTGCTGAATTGATACATAAATTGGAATCAGCAAGGAACCAAACAGAGCAAGCTGAAAAATCAAATTACAACAGAAAACAACAACAACAAAATTGGGATAATCAGAAATAATGCAGGTGAGAAAGGCAAAAAAAAAAAAAAAAAGATTAAACTAGTTAGATGATAAAAATTGATATCATTGAAATAGAGAAAAAAAATAAAAAGCAACAAAGAGAGAGAAGAAAGTGTGTTGTTTTAGAATCTTTCTTTGAAATGAATATAGAACTAAATTCCCAGGTACTTTACAGAGACAATATTTCAGTAAAATGTGATAGGAAACAATCAGTACCAATATGCATCATGTTTAAGTTATTGAACTTCAAGTACAAAGAAAGTTTTCTTTAGGCATTTGGGCAGAAAAAAGCAAATTACCCACAAGGTAGATATAACCAGGCTGGCTTCAGACTTCTCTCCACAGAAGCATTCAATGCTGGAAGACAGTGGGTCTTTGTCTCTAAAGATCTGAGGGGAAAACAATGTATAGAAAGAATATTATACATATACGAATCAACCAAATCAATGAAAACCATCTTAATGCTTTTTTTTCTAGTTTAGATTATCAGCACCTATAAGATGGAAACCTTGAGTGATTATAATAGGTGAGTTCAAGCTATGGAACCAGCATAAGCAAAAGCTTGAAGATGGAAGATATCTGATCCATTCTGGAGAGTGTAGGTCATGTCAGAGTGTCATAGGTGGCAAGGATAGAAGAAGGTAGTAATAGTAATAGAAGAGTGGGCTGACACAATTTTGTGCAAAGCCTTGTGCACTTCTTATATGTTATCCATTAAACAGCATGAAACCATGAAGCTTCTAGAAATAGAGTGTGTATTCTAAAGTGTCTAGTTTATAACCCACTCTCAAGGGTTAATAGAGTTTTAGCTTCTGTAAAAACTTAAATGATGTGAATACAGATCCTTCCATTGCACCATTTAAATTTTTTTTTTCCTTTTTTTAAGAGACAGACAAAATGCATGACTTTCAATTGATGTTCTGAAACTATTTTTAGCATTAGACATTTACTAGATCTCTACCATGTGTGAGACCCTGGTCTTGGAGTAGAATCAGTAAATATCCAGCATCATTTCTGTATTTACAATTCTGTATATAATCATTAACATTTAGCAGGACAACTGTAAATTTTGTAAGTAAAAGTACTATCAGGATTAGTAAGGTAAGGGAATAAATACGTTAGTTTAGACAGAGTGCCCAAATGGTTAGCGACCATAAGGTGAAGTCTCAGAAATCAAGAAAATTCAATTATGCTAAGCATCATATTTCCTAAGTATTCTGGTTTTATGAATTCAACTCTAGTGAGTAAAGCACTATGAAAGATTGGCTCCTTCTTTTGTTCACCCATCAATCATTTTCAAATTCTTAATCCCTGTAGAAATGGACAAGTTCTTTTCACCATGACCTGACAGTAGTGTAGTGTGTTGAAAAGAACACTGATTAAATCTCAGAATGTAATTACTAGCTGTGTAATCTTGGCCATGAGAATTAATCTCTGGGACTGTCGGTTTCCTTATCTGTAAACAGTAAAACTACTAAGCGGTACCCACGGCTATGGTAAACAGTAAGTTAATGTATAGAAAGGGTTGATAATGACAATCTGCATATATGCAGAATAAATATCAGTCAGTTACGTTTTTCCTTCCTTTGTCACTGGTCTTAGAATCAAGAAACCTGCTTTTATTTATGACTCAAGTTCACAGTGTGATCTTGCACAGGCACTTAAGCAATTAGGGTCCTTGTCTATAACACGTCTCTTATGTTTCTTCCAGCACTAAAACCAGTGAGGTAAATATCATGCAAAGTTGTTGTAAAGAGCAGTTATGGAATGCAGGGGAATGAAATCATTTAACACCGCTGCCCAAATGGCTAAGAAGTTGGTCTGTAGGATGCCTGAGACATAAATCATCACTTCCCAACAAGTGAAGAAAGCTCAACCACTATGGAGAGCATTGTGATTGTACATAGATGACCTTTATTCTTATTTTGCCCATCTTACTGTGGGTGATGTCCTTCATATATGGCAAATCCATACCTCCAAATGAAACTCGTGTGTGACCCATATGCACAGACATTCATGTCAATCTGACCACTAGCTGGAGCTGATGCATCCCCAAATTGCTGCAACTTAGGTTCTTTGGGAAATAATTATTTTGGAAAAGAAGTATGCAGGAGATAATTAAGAAATGGCAGGACTTTCATTTTCCATTTCCATTTCTTTCCTTTTGCTTTCTTTAATGTCTGGAAAGTGATGAAACAAACTTGAAATGGTAAGTGATAGAAGTGAGTTTGATTGTCATTTTGAATTTTCTCAACTCCCCTTTATCCTTTAGGATAACTGATGATATATAAAAAAATGTAAGAGTACTCCATTAAACATAGGTTAAAAAAATTATCAACTTGTGGTCTACATATGTGAATACTGATTTCAAATTTCAGCCAGGCTATATTTCACAGACCAGTTAAGAAACAATCATACCTGAAGAATGACAAATAGTGTAGAAGACTATCTAAGTTGTATATTGTCTATTTAACTAGGTTTTCTGGCATTCCTGCCAAGTCTGGTGCTCATGAAAGATAATTTATTTTGTCATTGGGTGGCAGTGGAATCTATTTAGGCAACTGTGATATAGATTTATATTCCACTAAACTGTCACAGTGATTTAAATGACTTGGTCTTATATGGAGGTTGATCAAAATGAAGATTGGTTGTAAAAGTATTCTAGATGGAAACACCACTTTATTAGGAGTATTATGAATTGTCTTGCTACATTTTTTCTAAAATAACCTTTGGCCTAAGGAGTGCAGAGGAACATTTTCACTTTAAGTTTATTCAGATCCATGGATTCGATAGGGTGAGAGCAACTTATTTCAAAAGTAAAAATATCATCTGCAAAGGTCAACTCTATTCCCTTGCCAAACAAAATTCCATTAACTAACTTAAATTGAACTTAATAACAATCACATAAACCAATTAGTTTCAATTTTTAACTCCATTAGGAGTATAATTCATCACGGTATTGCTAGATATAACTGCGCTTCTTCTGACTTTCAATGGATTAAATAACTATAACCTGGGGTGCTAATTATACAATGATGATGCAGGCACTTCAAGATTACTTTCCTTAATATAGATAGAATCACTGGAAAATAGTTTTTTTTTTTCTTTTTCAGAACATGTCCTTAGTCCACACTGCATTTTCTGATTTTATAATTTAAAGTGAGTGTGAGTGTCTAACATATAATTGAATCTACAGTAACCTGTGGGCTTTGGTGATAATCATTTCTTTCCATGCAAATCCAGATAAACTTTACTTTTCCATTCTCTGTAAAATCCATGGCTTACCAAGTGTTCTAATCTTGTGTAGTTTTATAATCCTTTAGGGTTCACAGAGGGAAATTTGGTGTCTCCATGGCTTGTGATCTGATCCTGGAACTCTTCCAGCATTAGTGCTCCAGGGCTTGGTGCTAAACTCTTTTTTTCTGTCTACAGTACTTTCCAGTGTGATCTCATGTTCATAGTACCATCTATGTGCTTTTGCCTTTCAAATCCATAACTATAGCCAGAACCTCTTTAAGAAACTCTAGACTTGTATATCTAACAGCTGACTAGCATCTCCAATTTGATATGGTTAAATGAACCTCTCTGTTATGCCCACCAAGGCAGTAGAGCTTGATGACCTAAGTGAGCAGCCCAAATTAGAAGAGGATCTGGCACCTATTAAACTCTCAATATATGTGAATCATTATCGTTATTATTGTTATTGAGGAGTTGTGAAATATAATACCAACTTCCTGTTTCTCTTCCTTAAGGACCTGGGGACAGTCTACAGCCAGATATAACTAAAAACAGCTTCCTACTGCTACCTAAATATTTCCTTTTATTTTGTAGCTATTCTTCAGGTTTCTTTCAAGTGGCTCCCTGTTTTTGCTTTCACATCATTTAGTCTGTCTGCTATTTGCTTGTACAAGACCCTTATTACTATTCTCAGATTTCTTATTCACTGTCTGCTATTACCTGAAGTCCAGAGTCAACACTGAATACCAAGGTATTCCCAAGGACCATTCATTTACATTATGTCTGTGACTACTTTCATGCTCTAACAGCAGAATTGAGCAGTTGCAAAAGAGATCATATGACCAACAAAATCTAACATATTTGCTATTTCATCCTTTACAGAAAAAAGGTTGCTGAACCCTCCCTGCTCTAGAAATTTATCTAGAATCTGCATCATAGCAATTAGTATCATATGCCCAAAAAAGTATCTATTTAGTTTCAGTGAAACGAGTTACATACATGTTAATTACTTGAACTTCATTAGTTTTGTAATTTGATTTTAAACTTATTTTGGTTCTACAGTTGCATAAAAACTGTACACATGAACAGTTCATGTATTTTTGTTTACAAATTAAGTACTATATTATAAATCATTTAGGAACATATAAGGAGTCTAGAAACATTTGCTTTTATTTAACAGAGTTCTATACTCTCAAATTTGAGAATCCCTTCACTAATTACCTACAAATTCTGGCTGTCATGGTTGTGAGCTGGCACTGGGCTTCATGAGTCTTCCCTGGGCTTCATCTCAACAGTGACTTTAAAATAGTAGGTTCTGCAACTATTTGTGATGAAGGACAGGTTTTGTTTTTCCCTAATCCATTACAAATGATACTCTTTAAAATGAATCAATAAAATTATTATTTTTAAACATGGTCACACATTTGGCTTGTACAATGAAGTCAAATTGCTACAAAAGTTTATAAATGTATACTTTCAATTTCTGTACTCGTCAAAAACCAGTGAAAACAATGGGTGGTGAGCACCACAGTAGCATTGCACTGCAGGATTCAAGAAGGGTATGAAAGTCACTGAAATGAGATGAGAAGGAGGGATTATCCCTAAATTTAAGAATCATCTGGACTAGAGTGAACTCAGGAATAGATAAATTCCTCCCTGTTCCTTGGGGCAAATACTCAGGACCTTTAAATTTATGTTGCCAGGAAACTAGGTTTGGGGACTAGGAACCATGTTTCTTCAGCAATACTTTTCAAAGTATATCCCCTGACCACTAGATTCATGTATTCATTCATTCATTTAAATAATAGTTTTTGGACAGATAAGATGTTCCAGGAACTATTCTAGTTACTGGGGATATAAGCTTGAGCAAGACAAAAATCCCTGCTTTCATATAATTTACAGCCTAGTAAGAGAAATTGGAAAATAAATAAACAAGAAAAAATTTAGAACACTGATTAGTGTTATGCCGGGAATTCAAAAGGTGTGATTTGATAGATAGTGACAGAGTGGCAGCTTTTGTTTGGGTAGCCAAGGAAGGCCTAAAATGTGAAGGATAAAGAAGAACAAGTCATAATTAGGGAAAAGCATTCCAGGAAGGAAAAAAAAAAAACAGAAGTGGAGTCTTCTCAAAGTAGCAGTAACCTTGGGGAGTTAGAAGAGCAGAAAAAAGGTCTTTATGGCTAAACTGTTGTAGGTAATAAGGAGAGTAGTAAAAATAAAATCACAGAGGTAATTGGGAAACAAATAACATAGCGTTATTTATGCAAGAAAAAGGGAATTGGATTTTAATCAAGGTTTAATGGAAAGACATTGGAGGGCTTAAATGGCCTGACATATTTTTAGTGTCACCATAGTATGTTTGTAGAGAAGGAATGGCAGGTTAGCCAGAGTGAAAGCAGTCCATACCAAAGAAGCCTTGGATTCGGGTGGTGATATTGACAGTGGAACAAAATGGTGATATTTGAGGCATGGTTTAGAGGTAGATCTATATATTGAGTTTGTGGGAAAGAAGGTGAGAATAGTTAAATAGAATACTTCTAAACCTCTACTCCAAGAAAAATGAAAATATTAACATTTCCAAATAGAAGTCAGGTGGGAGATTGGCAGGAAGGCACATTTCAATTCATACTACTAGCAAATAGTTTACTGAAACAACTCAATTCTCAATAGCTATATGAAGTAGTAACTCATTAACTCTGCCACTTTAGGAAGATAAAAATACAGCCACAACAGAGACAGATTATACCAGTTAAAAACTATGGGCTCTGTTCAACACATCGTCCAAAGATATTACTTCCCAAGCATCTTGACATTTGCTGTTTGGATCAATTCTTCTAACTCTTAATTTCTGTGTTATGTCCTATGGCATGACTGCTGAAAACTTGCTCATGTCCTTTCATTTCACCACTATAATAATAAGTTGGTTAAAAAGTGTAGCAGATAACTCTATTACCCATGTCACATCTCTATGGCCTACCTCTAATTTCAGCTGTAGCAAGAACTGGCCATTATTTCCTAGGAGCTCAGACTCATGGGACCCTGAGCATTTTTTTTTATTTTTGCTTTCTGTCTTGGAAGTTCTACTTAAGAGGAGCCTGCTGTATCTGCTTAGCTCTCTAAGCCCACAAATACAAGTACAGCCTAGATTTATGAAAGGATTAATCATTCAGGGCAACTGTCAATCAATGGGGAATGGAAACCCTTAGGCAATGGAGAAGACTGGCTGAATGCTCCAGCCTTCTGCCCTTTGAGTCACCCAATCTGGGAAGCATTCTGATTGCTACCTAGGCAGGCCCAGCCAAGTCAAGTCCCTGATGCCATGATGGTAAATGTTACAATGCCTCCTTGTATTGAATTTTATTTCTTCCCTCTCATTTTCACAGTTTGCCTGGTTCCTCCATTTCTCCCTCTGGATCTATCTTCCATACAAGCTGCTTGAATGCAAGCCTTGCTTGAGTCCATATTTTTAACACAGTCCTAAAATAAGACAAATAACTACCTCTGATAAATAATCTGTAAAATATTTTACCTATATTTTCTCTAATTCTCACCACAATCTAAAAGTTATGACTTATTTTTCCCATTATGCGTTAAGAAATTTAAGATTCCGAGAAATCAAGCAATTTGAACATAGTGAGTAGACAATGAAGCCAGTATTCCAAGTACAATACACATGTCTGATTGCAATAGAGCATGTTTTCACTCTACAATAGGGTGATGCTACAAGATATATTTTATTCATTTTTGGCTTGTTATTCTGGCAAAAGTTTTCCTACTCTGGTCTTGCTCTGGGCTTTATCTCTGGTGCTCACTCTCGATTTATTCTTTCCTGGGATGTCTCTAACCCCTGATTAGGATGGCTCATATCCCCAGAGAAGCCCCCACCACTCCTACATGACATGACTTAGATTCCAGGGCAACCAGTGCTTACAGATTAAAAAGAGCTTGGCTTTATAGGTGACAGTCTTGAATAAAGATTGACAATGCCTGGTTTGCATTTTTGGCTCCAGTGAGCATCAGATTAGTTCCTATAAAGATAACAAGCAAGTTCCTAGGTTCTCTTTAGATGTTTTTCTTAATTTCAATTTAAGATATGAATTATTTTAGTTTATTACACTGCCTTAATAATGTTAGGATATTATAAGTTTTAGAAACCCTTAGTGAGTGGAAAATTATGAATTCCCACACATAGTGTTTTTTTTCTCTGGATGTAATAAAAAATAGGCACTGTGGGATGTAAAGCTCTTTAAGTACTGCCTGCTGGTTAACTTAAATTATGTACATTTTTCTATCTCTTTAAGGCTATGAAACCATATCTTATTGATTTCCATGAACTGAATAAGCTTTTTATCTCAAATTAGTAGCTGGGAGCAGTTATAATTTATTGAGTTGTTACAATATATTAACTGTTTTTCATGAATGTCAAAGAAATTGTTGATTGGCTAAACGAATACCCAATACTCATTCCTAAACTCATTTTCTTACCTCCACTATAGAGGCTGTAAACATAATCACATTTCTATCCTCCTTGGCAAGATAGCCATGTGACATAATTCTGCCCAACAGTACCTAAGGTAGAAAACTATTGATGAGGAACTTTTAGAAAGGGATTGCTATTCCTGATGAAAAGGATGAATAAGGCTGGGATGACCAACCATCACTTCTTTTTCTTGTTTTGAATATGTATTTAATGCCTAGAGCTGTGGCAGCTATCTTGTACCCATGAGGTAAAGACCAAAAGGATCACATTTATTTTGATCAACAGAATAGTTACAAAAGCTTCTTGTGGTCAGCCTCTTAAAAGCTTAAATTGGAGAAAGAGGTCACAAAGGGATAGTCTCTGTTGAGACACTCACTGGCTTGAGGAGAGTTCCTTTGGGGTTGATTTGAATAACATACATACCTCTGGCTGTTTTCTGTTCCCCCTCAGTAATGTTTTGGAGACTGGTAGAAAAACTTTTCCCTTGGCCTGGACAGTAGATCCAAACACCCGAGCCCTAGTTTTACAGAGATGCAGAAACTAAAGCCCAGAAAAGAGAAATTACCTAAATTCACACTCAGTGTACAGCCTATACAAGAGCCCAGTTCTCCAGATACTCAGCTCAGTATTTGACTACAGGGAGATGGCCTTCTTGAAGATAAACATCAGAAAAGAAGGAATCCAGAATTTAATGAGCTAAGAGGAAGAAACTGTCATGCTAAATGGCACCATATAATACAACGAGAACCTGCTTCATCAGGTCAGCCTACCAACTGGAACATAATTTCCTCAAACTTTGATACTAAACCCATCATATTTCTCCCGAGTCTCCCTGCTGCCTTTTCCCCATATAGACTCATAGAAAGGAAAAAGTTAGAAGCACAACTTATAAAATTTGTAGGTTTTGGCACATCCAAAAGGCTGCCTCTGGAGTGTGGAGTTCCAGAGTTTCAAGCCGTGTGGCTGACAGGGTCCTGGTGCTCCGGCCTGATGACTGGCCTGGGCGTCTGAGATGGGAGAGCCAAGTTCAGGACATTGGACCCCCAGAGACCTCCCGGCCCCACATAATGTCAATCGGCGAGAGCTCTCCCAGAGAGCTCCTACTCAATGCTAAGACCCAGCTCCACCCAATGGCCAGCAAACTCCAGGACTGTACGCCCCATGCCAAACAAATAGCAAGACAGGAAAACAACCCCAACCATTAGCAGAGAAGCTGCATAAAATCATACTAAGTTCACAGACACCCCAAAACACACCACCAGATGTGGCCTGGCCCACCAGAAAGACAAGATCCAGCCCCACCCACCAGAACACAGGCACAAGTCCCCTCCACCAGGAAGCCTACACAAGACACTGAACCAAACTCACCCACTGGGGGCTGACACCGAAAACAATGGGAACTACAAACCTACAGCCTGAGCAAAGGAGACTCCAAACACAGTAAGCTAAGCAAAATGAGAAGGCAGAGAAAAACACAGCAGATGAAGGAGCAAGGTAAAAACCCACCAGACCAAGCAAATGAAGAGGAAATAGGTAGTCTTCCTGAAAAAGAGTTCAGAGTAACGATAGTAACGATGATCTAAAATCTTGGAAGTAGAATGGAGAAAATACAAGAAATGTTTAACAAGCAACTAAAAGAACTAAAGAGCAAACAATGATGAACAACACAGTAAATGAAATTTAAAATTCTCTAGAAAGAATCAATACCAGAATAACCGAGGCAGAAGAATGGACAAGTGAGCTGGAAGATAAAATAGTGGAAATAACTACCACAGAGCAGAATAAAGAAAAAAGAATGAAAAGAATTGAGGACAGTCTCAGTCTCCTCTGGGACAATATTAAATGCCCCAACATTTGAATTATAGGGGTACCAGAAGAAGAAGAGAAAAAGAAAGGGTCTGAGAAAATATTTGAAGAGATTATGCTTGAAAACTTCCCTAACATGGGAAAGGAAATAGTCAATCAAGTCCAGGAAGCACAGAGAGCCCCATACAGGATAAATCCAAGGAGAACACTCCAAGACACATATTAATCAAACTATAAAAAATTAAATAAAAAGAAAAAATATTAAAAGCAGCAAGGGAAAAGCAACAAATAACATACAAGGGAAACCCCAAAAGGTTAACAGCTGATCTTTCAGCAGAAACTTTGCAAGCCAAAAGGGAGTGGCAGGACATATTTAAAGTGATGAAAGGGAAAAAAACTACAACCAAGATTACTCTACCCAGCAAGGATCTTATTCAGATTCGATGAAGAAATTACAACCTTTACAGACAAGCAAAATTAACAGAATTCAGCACCACCAAACCAGCCTTAGAACAGATGCTAAAGGAACTTCTCTAGTCAGGAAACACAAGAGAAGGAACAGACCAACAAAAACAAACCCAAAACAGTTAAGAAAATGGTAACAGGAACATACATATCAATAATTACCATAAATGTAAATGGATTAAATGCTCCAACCAAAAGGCTGGCTGATGGATACAAAAACAAGACTCGCATATATGCTGTCTACAAGAGACCCACTTCAGACCTAGGGACACATACAGACTGAAAGTGAGGGGATGGGAAAAGATATTCCATGCAAATGGAAATCAAAAGAAAGCTGGAGTAGCAATTCTCATATCAGACAAAATAGGCTTTAAAATAAGGACTATTACAAGAGAAAAAGAAGGATACTACATAATAATCAAGGATCAATCCAAGAAGAAGATATAGCAATTGTAAGTATTTATGCACCCAACATAGGAGCACCTCAACACATAAGGAAAATGCTAACAGCCATAAAAGGTGAACTCAACAGTAACACAATCATAGCAGGGGATTTTAACATCCCACTTTCACCAATGACAGATAATCCAAAATGAAAATAAACAGGAAACACAAGCTTTAAATGACACATTAAACAAGAGGGACTTAATTGATATTTACAGGACATTCCATCCAAAAACAACAAAATACATTTTCTTCTCAAGTGCTCATGGAACATTCTTCAGGATAGATCATATCTTGGGTCACAAATCAAGCCTTGGTAAATTTAAGAAAACTGAAATCATATCAAGTATCTTTTCTGACCACAACACTATGAAACTAGATATGAATTAGAGGAAAAAAAACTGTAAAAAATACAAAGACCTGGAGGCTAAAGAATACGCTACTAAATAACTAAGAGATCACCAAAGAAATCAAAGAGGAAATCAAAAAATACTTAGAGCAAATGACAATGAAAACATGACAACCCAAAACCTATGGGATGCAGCAAAAGCAGTTCTAAGTTGGAAGTTTATAGCAATTCAATCCTACCTCAAGGAACAAGAAAAAATCTGAAACCACCTAAACTTATAACTAAAGCAACTAGAGAAAGAACAAAAAAACCCCAATGTTAGCAGAAGGAAAATAATCATAAAGATTATATCAGAAATAAATGAAAAAGAAATGAAGGAAACAATATCAAAGATCAATAAAACTAAAAGCTGGTTCTTTGAGAAGATAAACAAAATTGATAAACCATTAGCCACACACATCAAGAAAAAAGGGAGAAGACTCAAATCAACAGAATGAGAAATGAAAAAGGAGAAGTAACAACTGACAATGCAGAAATACAAAGGATCATGAGAGATTACTACAAGCAACTATATGCCAATAAAACGGACAACCTGGAAGGAATGGACAAATTCGTAGAAAAGCACAACCTTCTGAGACTGAACCAGGAAGAAATAGAAAATATGAACAGACCAATCACAAGCACTGAAATTGAAACTGTGATTAAAAACCTTCCAACAAACAAAAGCCCAGGATCAGATGGCTTCACAGTCGAATTCTATCAAACATTTAGAGAAGAGGTAACACCTAACCTTCGCAAACTCTTCCAAAATATAGCAGAGGGAGGAACACTCCCAAACTCATTCTACGAGGCCAACATCACCCTGATACAAAAACCAGAAAAAGATGTCACTAAGAAAGAAAACTACAGGCCAATATCACTGATGAACATAGATGCAAAAATCCTCAACAAAATACTAGCAAACAGAATCCAACAGCATATTAAACGGATCATACACCATGTTCAAGTGGGGTTTATCCCAGGAATGCACGTATTCTTAAATATACGCAAATCAATCAATGTGATACGCCATATTAACAAATTGAATGAGTATAACCATATGATCCTCTCAATAGATGCAGAAAAATCTTTTGACAAAATTCAACACACGTTTATGATAAAAACCCTCCAGAAAGTAGGCATAGAGGGAACTTACCTCAACATAATAAAGGCCATATATGACAAACCCACAGCCAACATCGTTCTCAATGGTGAAAAACTGAAAGCATTTCCTCTAAGATCAGGAACAAGACAAGGATGTCCACTTTCACCACTATTATTCAACATAGTTTTGGAAGTCCTAACCATGGCAATCAGGGAAGAAAAAGAAATAAAAGGAATACAAATTAGAAAAGAAGAAGTTAAACTGTCACTGTTTGCAGATGATATGATTCTGTACATAGAGATTCCTAAAGATGCCACCAGAAAACTACTAGAGCTAATCAATGAATTTGGTAAAGTAGCAGGATACAATATTAATGCACAGAAATCTCTTGCATTCCTATACACTAATGATGAAAAATCTGAAAGAGAAATTAAGGAAACACTCCCATTTACCATTGCAACAAAAAGAATAAAATACCTAGGCATAAACCTACCTAAGGAGACAAAAGACCTGTGTGCAGAAAACTATAAGACACTGATGAAAGAAATTAAAGATGATACAAACAGATGGAGAGATATACCATATTCTTGGATTGGAAGAATCAACATTTTGAAAATGATTATACTACCCAAAGCAATCTACAGACTCAATGCAATCCCTATCAAACTTCCAATGGAATTTTTCACAGAACTAGAATAAAAAATTTTACAATTTGTATGGAAACACAAAAGACCCTGAAAAACCAAAGCAATATTGAGAAAGAAAGACCGAGGTGGAGGAATCAGGCTCCCTGACTTCAGACTATACTACAAAGCTACAGTAATCAAGACAGCATGGGATTGGTGCAAGAACAGAAATATAGATCAATGGAACAGGATAGAAAGCCCAGAGATAAACCCACACACATATGGTCACCTCATCTTTGATAAAGGAGGCAAGAGTATACAATGGAGAAAAGGCAGTCTCTTCAATAAGTGGTGCTGGGAAAACTGAACAGCTACATGTAAAAGAATGAAATTAGAACACTTCCTAACACCATACACAAAAATAAACTCAAAATGGATTAAAGACCTAAATATATGGCCAGACACTATAAAACTCTTAGAGGAAAACATAGGCAGAACACTCTATGACATAAATCACAGCAAGATCCGTTTTGACCCACCTCCCAGAGAAACGGATATAAAAACAAAAAAAAAAAAAACAAATGAGACCTAATGAAACTTAAAAGCTTTTGCACAGCAAAGGAAACCATAAACAAGACAAAAAGACATCCCTCAGAATGGGAGAAAATGTTTACAAATGAAGCAACTGACAAAGGATTAATCTCTGAAATATACAAGCAGTTCATGCAGCTCAATATCAAAAAAACAAACAACCCAATCCCAAAATGTGCAGAAGACCTAAATAGACATTTCTCCAAAGAAGATATACTGATTGCCAACAAACACAAGAAAGGATGCTCAACATTGCTAATCATTAGAGAAATGCAAATCTAAACTACAATGAGTTATCACCTCACACTGGTCAGAATGGCCATCATCAAAAAATCTACAAACAATAAATGCTGGAGAGGGTGTGGAGAAAAGGGTAACTTCTTGCACTGTTGGTGGGAATGTAAATTGAAAGAGCCACTATGGAGAACGGTATGCATGTTCTTTAAAAAACTAAAAATAGAACTACCATATGACCTAGCAATCCCACCACTGGGCATATACCCTGAGAAAACCATAATTCAAAAAGAGTCATGTACCACAATGTTCATTGCAGCTCTATTTACAATAGCCAGGACATGGAAGCAACCTAAGTGTACATCGACAGATGAATGGATAAATGGCAAATACATACAGTGGAATATTGCTCAGCCATAAAAAGAAATGTAACTGAGTTATTTGTGGTGAGGTGGATAAACCCAGAGTCTGTCATACTGAGTGAAATAAGTCAGAAAGAGAAAAACAAATACCATATGCTAACACATATATATGGAATAAAAAAAAAAATGGTTCTGATGAACCTAGGGGCAGGACAGGAATAAAGACACAGATGTCGAGAATGGACTTGAGGACATGGCAAGGTGTAAGGGTAAAATGGGACGAAGTGAGAGAGTAGCATTTACCTATATACACTACCAAATGTAAAATAGATAGCTAGTGACAAGCAGCTGCATAGCACAGGGAGATCAGCTCGGTGCTTTGTGACCACCTAGAGGAGTGGGATAGGGAGGGTGGGAAGGAGATGCAAGAGGAAGGGGTTATGGGGATATATGTATACATATAGCTGATTCACTTTGTTATACAGCAGAAACTAACATAGCATTGTAAAGGAATTATACTCCAATAAAAATGTTAAAAAAAAAAGCGTCTTGTATATTTAAGACTGCAGGAAGCACTGTAGAGAGCATAAATAAGTGTTTACATGACTCTTGCGCTAAAAACACTTCAATTTGTAGAGGTATAGAAAAGAGAATAGGAAGGAGAGTATGGTCAAAATTTTACAATAATTGGGTGCCACGATAGCTTCCAAATGCAGTTGTATGCCCAAAGGAGAAGATTCAGAGGTCTTGCCAATGCAAAGCTCAGAGAGATGTAGCATGATGGTCTTGGCACAGGGTTCCACTGACAGGTATGCTGATTTGGGGAACCATCTTTCCCATCATTAGCCTCTCCTCCTCAGGAAGAGGTCTTTAGTCTATATCCCACCACTGAAGGAACAGCCCAAACAGATAAACTGTGCCTTCCAGATCAGTATCATAGAAGGTGTCTGAATTTAAAAAATGAAAAACATTATTATTCCTTCCAATTGCTAAAAGCTCAGAGAGGAACAATATTTTCATCCAAATTGTCTGGCTTATATTGTACATATTAGAGCCAGATATGGAGTAAACCAGATGCAATTTGAGACTTGTGGAATTTATTTCTCAGCCAAGCAAGAAGCTGAATTAATAGACTTTTACTTTTACTTTTGTTGAATTGAGAAAGCTGAAGATTTTCCAGCATATTCCTACCAGATGGCATGCTCTATAGCCTACAATTTTCCCCCTGCTTTGGATGGCCTCCAAGTCGGCCGCTTCAAAGCTGAACAGGAAAAATACGTATCTACCTATTTGTATGGTACTCAAAGCAGGATAGAGAAGAAAGATCAGTCTGAAAGACTGATCAGAAGAAAGTCCAGCTATGGCTACTCGACCTAACTGTACAATTCTTTCAGACTCTGGTTAGAAAAGATATGTCTTCCTGAAATTGAAAGCCATATAGTACTAATCAATTTTGGTATGACAAGTAAATTGAGTGGATGTTTAATGGCTAATGACCTAAATATAAGAGAATGTGCTGATATTTATGAGGCCTATGAGTGATGATGGAAAATAAGGACTTAATATTATCAAAACCAACTGAACAAATTCGCCATTTTAAAGGCTGTTTAAATTGGAAACATCAATTTGTTACCCATATTTTTATATGGAATCTCTTAGAAATTTTTGCTGTGTTACAGAAAGATATTAGAGACTAATCATCTTTAGAGTTATAAATAATAGTAGAATCAGAAAAGTGAGTTTTTGAAAGTTATATTTAGGTTAGTCTGAATTAACATCTCGCATTTTACAGTTTAAATGAGTGATCCAGAGAAGCAAGAAATTTAACAGCAAATTAGAAAAGAGAATGCTTATACAGTAAATTGAACACAAATTCAATGTTCACAGAGTGATAATAGATCATTACAAGTAACATATTTCTGATGACATATATAAAAATATCAGTAAATTCTGTAGGGATAGTTTTCAACATAGCTGGTAATTTTTCAGGATGGTATAGCTCTTAATCCCAGCTTTGACTGACTTTTGGTATCTACTTGCTGGGAAAGCAAATGACCATTTATTTACCGGAGTAGGAACTGACATTAGTGAAACAGAACCAATCCCTTTACAATTTCTACCTGTTCCTACATTGATTTAAATAGCTAGAAACCATCTATAATTTATTTCACTTTGTTAAGAAGTGTACACAGACAGCAGCCATCAAAGAGAAGGCACTGGATGCCATAATTCTTCAAACTTATTAATTAGAATTTGGTTCAGCATTTTGTAAGTCATGTCCATGTACACCACCTCTTTGAGCTCCATTATGCCTCTTCCTGTTTCAGGTCTGTGTGTAACTTTCTCAGGTTTCAAAGTCCATGGAGAGCCTTTCTTGTTGGTCCTTGGGTTATCTGACTGCCCCTGGCCATGACAGGGCAGGGAGGGTGTGTTCAGATTCCTTTACAGCCCTAGTGAAGGATGTACACTTACAGGTATTCTCCCTCATTAATATGTAGAATCTGAGGCAATGATTCCACCAAAAGTTATTCAGAAATAAATCAGGTAGAAGGTGAATTCTGAGAAGTCACAAAAATAAAAACAAAATCCACATTTATCCACCACAAGGCAAAATTAGATCTCAAACCCATGTGTTCTTACCACTGTGCTTTGGCTACTTCAATCCCTGCATATTTCTTATATGCTCCAAACACTGAGTATTTTCATCTAAGAATTAGGTTGTTCGGGCTTGATATCCTCATATGAGTATCTCTCTCTTTCTCTACCTCTCTCTCTCTCTCTTTTAATCTTTTATATAAATTCAAAAACTCATTTCTGTTTCTGGTTTGGTATGTTAGGAATATCGCATTTATCAGGTGAGTGATCTGTGTGGTCTCTCATTGTTCTATAAATATTGCCTTGAATGTAATTTTTCATATTTTCTCCTGTCTTTCCAAACTGCCTTATCACATCTGCCATTTGTTTAGGGAATTCATTCTTGAACAATGTCATATTATCCATATTAAAATTGTACGTGGTAAGCCTTTTTTTGGAAAGTGATTCAAGGCTTACTTTTTTATTACATTCATGATTCACTTCTTCCAATAATTTCTCAATATGGACATTAAATTAAAGTTAATTTCTATTTATTTTGAGCTGTGGGAGTACCTATAATGTGTAGCAATATTTATGGGGCAAAAGGAAGTGTTAGTTGTTAAACTGCATAGGAAATTGAAACAAAATGATTTATACCTTGAGGGGAATGCATTGATATCATCAAACATAACTCTTACTTATAAATAAAATGGCAAAGTCATCCCATCCTAGCTCTCTAACCATTTCACGTTTTGATATCTTTAAATAAACTAGATAAATGCAAAGTGTAGAAATTTTTCTGCCACAAATCTTAACTTTTTCTTGCTCATTTATTGAAGACAAAACATACTATTGTACTCTTCAGTCAAGATCCAGGAGTCCAGCCACTCCCTTTTCCCCAAACTCAACCTGGACTCCCACATTCCCACATTCAATGAATCTTGTACCCATGTCAATGCTCTTCACGTGACTCTTCATTGACTATTTACTTCTCTGACCACTAAAAATGTAACAATTTACCTAATCTGAACAAAACTGCAGCAAAAGAGACTCTTTTAAAAGAAAGAAAAAAGGAAATACTAGTTTTTCAGTAGATACTCTTCAGTATACTGCATAAAGTCTGATAAAAGCCACCTTGTGAAATATTCCGAATAATCCACCCTGTTCTAGAATTGTGCAATGACTTTTTTCTCCCTTTGGCTTTCTCAATCAACAGACGGAAAATTTCTCACTCTCCTACATGCTCGGCTATTAAACTTTCAATTCACTGCCAAAAAACATCTTGTCAAACAAATAACCAGATATACCACAGAAAGCAAATTCTAAAATGATGAAGTAAAATCTAATCATGCTCATAGGTATGATGTTAGAATGGTAATATTAGAAGGGTTTTTTTTGTTTTGTTTTTGTTTGTTTGTTTGTTTTTGAGTGTGAAATACTCCATGCTTAGCAAAACTTAAGTAGCTTAAGAGTTATTTGAATATTTTTCCCTGAATCTGAGTCACACTTTACAAAATTCCAGGCAATTTCATTCACTTCCCCATATGTACACCTTTGTGAACAAAGGCCCTGATGGTTGTTAGGATAAGTTGCAAAGATTTGATTTCCTTTAGCCTCTGATCGAGAAGAGAGAGGTTTTCTTTTTTATTTTTGTTTTTGTAGTTTGGGCATAGCATGGAAAGACAAAGGTCAAGTACACACAGTTCATCAAAGAAGAAGAAAATGAGGAAGGTGGGGGCTGGGGGATGAGGAGGAAGAAGAGGAGGTGAAGGAAGAGGAGGAATAGAAGAAGAAACTTCGCACTATACACAAATAAGGTTTTATTTTATAATCAGAGATATTCACAGACATCAAAAGGAGTGAAAGTACCGTTTAAATACATCTAATTTATAAAATTCCTCATCTAATTTTTTAAATTTCAGCTTTATTGAGGTATAACTGACATATAAAAGTGTAGAATATCCTGTTTTTATTTTCATTTTCTTTGGATATATACCAAGAAGTAAGATTATTGGATCATATGGTAGTGCTACTTTTAATTCTTTGAGGAACCTCCGCACTGTTTTCCATAGTGGACCTACCAACTTATATTCCCACCAACAGTGCACAAGGGGTTCCTTTCCTTTACATCCTCACCAACACTTGTTATCTCTTGTATTTTTGATGATAGCCACTCTTACAAGTACGAGGTAATATTTCATTGTAGTTTTGACTTGCATTTCCCTGATGCTTGCATTTCCCAGATGATTAGTGCTGTCGGACACCTTTTCACATACCTCCTGGCTATTTGTTGGCCTTCTTTGGCTAATCTATTCAGGTCCTCTGCTCATTTTTTAATGGCATTGCTTGTTTTTTGTTTGTTTGGTTGGTTTTTTGTCTACTGAGTTCTATGAGGATATATATATATATATATATATATATATATATATATATATATATGGCATTAACCCCTTATCAAATATACAATTTGGAAATATCTTCTCTCATTCTGTAGGTTACATTTTCATTTTGTTGATTGTTTCCTTTGCTCTGTAGAAGCTTTTTAGTTTGCTGTAGTTCCACTTTTTAATTTTTGCTTTGGTTGCTTTGCTTTCGGTGTCATATCCAAAATAGTGTTGCCAAGACAAATGTTAAGGGGCCTCTTCCCTGTGTATTATTCTAAGAATTTTATGGTTTCAGGTCCTATGTTTATGTCTATAATCCATTTCAAGTTAATTTTTATGAGTTGTGTAAGTAGGGATCAAATTTCATTCTTCTGCATGTGTGTATACAGTTTTCCAAGCACCTTTTATTAAAGAAACTATTCTTTCCCCATTGAGTATTCCTGGCTTCCTTGTTAAATATTAGTTAACTCTATATGGGAAGGTTTGGTTCTTGATTCTGTTCCATTGGTATTTGTGGTTTTTTATGCCAGTACCATATTGTTTTGATTACTGTAGCATAGTAATATAGTTTGAAATCAGCAATCATGATGCCACGACCTTTGTTCCTCTTTCTCAAGATTGCTTTTGCTATTTGGGGTCTTTTGTAGTTCCATAAAATTTTAGGATTGTTTTTCTATTTCTGTGAAAAATGCCTTTAGAATTTTGATAAGGATTTCATATAATCTGTAGATTGGTTTAGGTAGTATGGACATTATAACAATATTAATTCTTCCAATCCATTAGCATGAACTAGCTTTCCATTTATTTGTTCCTTCTTCAATTTCAATCATCAGTGTTTTATAGTTTTCATGTATAGATCTTTCACATTTTTGGTAAAATTTATTTCTATATGTTTTATTCATTTTGGTGTAAATGGAATTGTTTTCTTGATTTCTGTTTCTGATAGTTCATTATTAGTATATACTAGTTTTTTGGTGTAGTCTTTAGGGTTTTCTATACACACCATGGCATCTACAGATAAGACAGTTTTACTCCTCCTTCCTTCATATCTTGGATAACTTTTCTTTTTTTTTTTTTTTTTTGACTAATTACTATGTCTACAGCTTCCAGTGCTATGTAGAATAAAAGTAGTAAGAATGGGCATTCCCATCTTGTTCTTCAGCTTAGAGGAAAAGCTTTCAGCTTGTTATCATTGAATATGGTGTTAGCTGTAATATGTGACCTTTATTATTTTGAGGTACTTTCCCTCTACACCCAGTTTGTTGAGAGTTTTTATTATAATTGGGTGTTGAATTTTGTCAAATGCTTTTTCTGCATCTACTGAAATTATCATATGGTTTTTACTCCTTTTGTTTGTTTGTTAAAATGGTATATCACATTGATTGATTTGCAGTTGTAATTTATATAAGTAGAATCACACTGTGTGTATTCTTTTGTGACACGATTCTTTCACTCAGCATGTTATTGAGATACATCCATGTTGATGTATGCATTTGCAGTTCAATAATTTTCATTATTATTTTGCAGTCCATTTCTTATTGAACATGGATTATTTGACCTTTCTAAGCTTGATGATCATTTGGCAGTTTCAAGTTTGGAAATGTTACTAACAATTCTCCTATGATCAGTTTTATATATGTATCCTGAGGTAAATGTGCATACATATCTTTTCTAAGCAGGGAAATATTGGGTCTTAGAGAATGCCAAAATATTTTCAAAATATTATAAAATATTTCAATTTATACTTTCATAATCAGAGTATATAAGCTCTTGTTATTCCTACATCCTGAGTAATCTCCCATTTTTTATTTTTTCTAGTCCTGTCATGTGCACACCCTGATTGCTAATAGGGCTGTGCATTCTTTCTCTCATCCAAGTACTAATCAGGCCCGACCCTGCTTAGCTTCCTATATCAGAGGAGATCAGGCACATTCAGGGTGGTATGGCCATAGACTGTGAATTCCTTCTGTGATAATATCATTGTCGTATATTGTGTCATCCTAGATTCATTGACTATATACAGTTTTATATCTGTGAAGTGCTTCTTTAAATTTTCTGCTCATTTCCTCTTAAATTGTTTGCTTTTGTGCATTTATATAATTGTTCTTTCTATATTATGACTATTAATTCTCCTATACAAAATACTTTTGCCAGAAAAACACCCTTAATATCTTAATATCTTTGTTTCAGATCTTTCTAACAAATTCCTCAGATTTCTGTACAGGTGCCTCATCTTAATATTAAAGATCCTCCTGGTACTGCAGCAATCTATTTTTCCAGACTGAAATCATTTTCTATAATGTTCTTGTAAAAATACTCTATTTTTTTCAAAATAAATGTTCTTTCACTCACCTTTTCTAGAGCGCACTTAACTTGTCCTCATCTGTAGAAAATCAACCAATCTATTAACATATACTTCTACTGTGGCAGCCTCCAAACTCTATTCTTGAGTCTCATCTAGAGATGAATTATTCTTTATTTTCCCCTTTTCTGTCTCTCACTGTCTTTTTGTTGTTGTTGTTGTTGTTGTTGTTGTTCTTGTTTGTTCATGGGCAGTAAACTAACATTTTGTATTTACCCACTAGATATCAGACCTGATGATTTTATTTAGCTTTTCTTTTTTTTTTCAATCTTCAAAAAACGATATGGTAAAACTTTTTAATAAAGCACAATTTATAGATGACAAAACTAAAACTTGGATGTAATAGGTAACCTGCCCGAGGATAAACAGACTATAATTATAATAAAGACAAAGTTCATATTCCTTTCTGCCTAATGCCAGTACTTTTGCCTTTTCTACTGCTCCCTCCCACTGAGAGGTATCTTACTATGCCCTTCAATTTATTTATTTACATATTTAGAATCCTAGCAAGGGCATTGCAGCCAGAATACTTGGTGGACTCAATTGAATGGTGGCCCTTAAAAACATATCTCCACATCTTAATCCAGAGGACCTATGAATGGGACCATATTTGAAAAAACAGTTTTTGCAGATGTAATTAAATTAAGGACCTCAGGATGAAATTGTCCTGTACTATTCTGGTTGGACCCTAAATCCAATGACAAGTATCCTTATAGGAGAGAGAAGAAAAGACACAGGAGAGGAGATGGTCATGTGAAGACAAGAGGCAGAGATTGAAATTACATAGACACAAGGGATGCTGACAGCCACCAACACCTAGAAGAGGCAAGAAAGTGTCTTCCCTTAGAGGGTACAAGGCTCTATTGACAATTTGATTTCAGACTTCTGCCTTCCAGAACTGTGAGAGAATAAGTTTTTGTTATTTTAAGTCAGCCAGTTTGCAGTAATTTGTTCCAGCAGCCCTAGGAAACTAACATACCTGGATCTGCAATCTAATTTACAAACTATTTTGCCATTTAACCTGGAGCAAAATACTAAAGCTCTCTGGGTATTGGCTTCCATATTTAAAATGAGGATGAAAACAACAATCTGATTGTTTTTATAATTAAATGATTTAATAAATGCAGAGTGCTTAAACATTCCATGGTGTAAATTAAGCCCTCAATAAATCTTAACCATTTTTATTATTGATTTATTATCCTGCCAACTAACTTTTAAACACTTCAAGAACAGGAACTAAAATATATTTATATTTATATTTATATTCTGACAGAAGAGCCCAGCATGGTTCTCATTCTAAATATTTACCAACTTGAATTAGGGAACAACTAGGAACCACCAACCAATTAAACTATTCCACAGCAATTCTAGGGATAGAAGTTATTAAGAAAATAACTATTACCTAAAATTAGACTTTAGTCATTACTTAAACTTTAAAAGGAACATCTTCCTGATAATTCAATAATGCAGTGCTTAGAAAATATAGGATATTAAATATAAAGGAGAATTTCCAATTTTACCAAATGGAAGATCTTTTTAAAAAAATTTTTGGAAAATAACTGAAAATTAAATATGGTTGCCTCCCTCTAATTGCTTTAATTGTCCCAAGATTATCACTCTTTGGCAAGCCCAATTCAACATTTTTCATCAACATTACTTCTCAACTACTCACAAAATAAATTGGGCATGGCCATCCTTCTCCCTATGAGTGAACTTGAGACCAAGACATTTTCTCACCAGCCAGTCAGAAGCAGCCTTGGCTTGGAGGGCTGGTTATCATAGCACAGACTACATCATCTGTTCATCTTGACTAGCCCTCAGAGAGTCTGGATGTTTTGGAGGTGTCTCTTTAGCTAGAATTTCTTGTTTCACCCATTAAGGTATTTTATTACCAGGGAGTCTACCACTGTATATATGGGCTGAACCCAAAAAGCTTGTTTGCAAAGCTTTCTTGGCTGATAAACAAGAAGTAGGGGAAAGAATTGTATCTGGCAGGATTCTACCAGCCTGGACAAGGGGGAGCTGCCTAACTTAATTAAAAATCTCTCCTTCTAGTAAGTTTTTCAACGAAACCAAATTATATAAATAACTATTTGAAAAATATATCAGTGACCCTGTTTTACATTTATATACTAGAAATTGTATAGTATGTATCAGGAAAATATCAAGGACACTTACCAGGTATAGGATTAAATGAGCATGTCTGGAGACAAAAATCTCTGAGTTCAAGTCTTGACTCTATCAGTAGTTGCGGGAATGTGGGCAAGTTACTTGACGTCTCTGTTATTCTTTTTCTTTGTTTATAAAATGGATTAATAAGAAGACACAAAACACAGGTTTGCAATAAGGATTCAAAGAGTTAAGGAACGTATGCTACATAAGTAAGTAGTCAATAAATGTCAGCGGTTATTTAATAAATATTCATCTTGAAGGAAAGCTTAGAAGAAGTGAAGTTTATGCTTATTGGCTCTAGAACAGGTGAGGTTGTCCTCTTCAGGAATGACTAACTACACTTTCAAAATAGTTCACTTTAACATAGGTACAGCCAGAGCTCACAAATGGTATCTCTAAGAAGGCAAATAAATAGCACCTCCTTTCCTCAACAAAGTATGGAACCAATTGTGATATAAAACAAAGGAGTTGACCTTCTCATAAAAGCAATGGTGGTAGATGCATTCCAGGCTCCACATTCCTTAGGTGTCACCTTGGAATAACACTCCCAAGGGAAAGATTGAGTCTGAAGAGCAGACCCAAATGCCAGGTCAATGCCTCCCATTAGCTGTGATGAAGAATATCTTGGTTAATTCTGGCTGCTCCAACAAAAATACTATAAACTGATGGCTTAGACAACAAACTTCTATTTCTCACAGTTTCAGAGGCTAAGAAGTCCAAAGGTCAAAGTGCTGGCAGATTCAGTGTCCGGTGAGGGCCCTCTTCCTGGTGCATAAACGAACATCTCCTTGCTGTGTTCTCACATGGTGGAAGGGGGCAAGGGGGCTCTCTGGGGTTTCTTTCATGCAGGCACCAATTCCATTCATAAGGATTCTACCCTTATGAACTAATTATCCTCCCCAAGGCCCTGCCTACAAATACCATCATACTGAGGATTAGGTTTTGACATTTGAATTTTGGGAGGACATAAACTTTCCATCTACAGTAGGGAGGGAAGAAGCAAGGGTCCAAAGCCTCTACCCATGCCCACTCCACACTTACAACGTTTGATAGATTTGTTCACAAATTAGAAATGTGGAACAATGGCTGACCCTCATAAGTGAGGCCCCTCTCAGAACATCAGTAAAGGTCTGAGGTATTCAGGGATTAATTAACAAGTAAAGAGCATTTTTTTAAATTTTTTTTTTTTTAGCAGCGTATACTTGGGTCTTGCTTTTTAATACAGTCTGACCATCTTTGACTATTTAGATCATTTACATTTTTTTAATTTTCCCATAAATCCCATAAGTATAGGTTAATTTTATCTTTTTTTCTTATTAGTTATCTATTTTATACGTATCATTGTATATATGTCAGTAAAGAGCATTATGAGTAAAGAGCATTATAATTAAGGAGCACTGGGAAAGGGCTTCCAAGGGTCACACTGGAGTGGTCATACAGAAGCAAGTGACTTTTTCATCATAGTTCTACAAAGCCTCTTCTGTTTTGTAGACACCAAACTGATGATTAAGAGTGGAGAGAGAATTTTTCAATTAAAAAATTATTAAAACAAAGGACTTATCTAACTAATGGGCTAAAAATATTTGAAATATACTAAATCATGCGCTTCTAGGTGTAAGTCTTTGGCCACTGATGGAAAGCAGAGACTCTGGAGGGAGGCATGTGCATTTGAACTCTGGCTTTGCTCCTTATGAACTGTGTGACCTACACCAAACTATAGTGAACTTAACCTCTCTGGACCTCCATTTTCACATATATAAAATTCTGGTAATAACATCCACCTTAAAAGATGATGTGAGGTTTAAATAAGTAAATAATCACATTACTTAGGAGAGTGCCTAGTACATAGTAAGTGCTCAATGTTTATTAACAGTAATATTATTCTTAAAATTGCCATTGTTTTTTTTCCTTTGTAGAGTTCACAGTGAATTTCACATAGCAGATGTTCAAAAAAAGGTGAATGAAGATATGAACCAAAATACTTCACCAAATACTCTGGCATTATATCTCAAGGGCTTATTTTTATATAAATATAATGAAAGAAATATATAACTAGGTAAATCTCCACAAATGTATGCAACCAGTAACTCAAATTTCAGTTAAGTAGAAAGGAAATTGCTAAATAAAAATTAAAACAAAATCCTGCAATGAGCCATTTGAAACTTTAGAATTGAGTTAACAAAAAAATAAAATAAAATAAAAAACATATTGAGAAGCATTTAACAGAGCTTATGGCCAGTGTAGCAAAATGATGCAGTCATGGTAGTCATCTCGGTTTCAGAATGGGCCATCCTTTTATGGAAGTCTGGACTTCATTTGGAGAAACAATTCCAAAGGAATCATCATTTTTAGACTGTAAAAGTGAAATATAAACGTAAGGCAGAGGGAAGAAAACATGGACTGCATGCCAACCTCATGCTGGGAGTTGCATTAAGCCCTTTAGATATTCAATCTTATTTAATCCTCATCACCACCCCGTGAGGCAGGTATAATTATCCTTTTATTTTATTTCTTTCCTTCTTACTTTTTCTTTGCAGATGAGGAAATAGACACTCAAATGATTATGTGAATTTTCAAGATCAGACAACTAGTAAGTGAAGGAGCTGGAATTGGCACTCACATTTAACTACAAATATTGTGCTGTTAACAACATTAAAAGGAAGATATGAAGAGAGATAGGAAGGGAAGAATTTTACTGAAACTCAAAGTGAATTTTCTGCTTCAGTAAAACTGCCTACAAATGTAATGATATTTTACTAGACATGGAAATGCCATATTTAGGAGAATAAAGGAATATACATGAGAATTCATGTGCATCTCTATATACTATATTAATATTTTTAGTATTTCTCCATAAGAAATTTCATCAACTGGAATTTAAAATATGAAAGCAGTTGAGAATTCCTATAAAGATTAAGGCACAATAATTTGAATTCCACTCATTTCTATGTCCTCCTTTGGAACTATCCTGCTATCACTTAAAATGAATTCAGCATCTAGCTTGCTATCTGGCAAACCACAGTGCTGGTGTTCTCTGAAGTTTGCAAGGCAGGTGAGCTCATGTTGCCAAAATGCTTTTAAATGAAAGAGTAAAAATAAAATGTGGCTGAATATATTACATCAAATACATAATTTCTAGATGCAGTTATGTAAGTTGTATAAATATTTTAATAGTGTGCCCTCGTACTGTAAAGAGTGTGTAGAGAAAACAGCCAATTTCTGCAGAGCAAACTTAGCCTCACAGACAGCCCCCTACTCTCCACTCACACTAACCTTATATTAAATTCTCACTGGCCAGATTTTAAAACTTCCTCTTACTTTTATATCAATATGGGCTTTCTGATAAATGCTAGTTTATTATTAAACAAGTTTCCTTTCAGAAAACTTGGTAGAAAAATTGTCTGAGGAAAGACTCTAAGGTGACTTCTGTGATCCCCACCTTCTGGTTGTTATACGCCTGCATAATCCCCTTGCCTTGAGTGGAAACGTGGCCTGTGACTTGTTTCTAATCAATAGACTACGGCAACAGTGAAGAGATGTATGTGATTACATCCCATAAGTTATAACACCCATCCTTCTGAGACTGTCTCTCTTGCTAGCTTTGAGGACCCAAGTCACTATTTTGGGAAGTTTCACATGACTAAAACCTGATGGAGCTTCCGGCCCTCTGACCAACACCCGTAGGAACTGAATGTCGCCAACAACTGCGTGAGCTTAGAGAAGTAAATCATTCTCCAGTAAAGCTCAGATGACACTGCAGCCCTAGCTACCACATTGAGTATGGCTTTGGGAGAACCTGAAACAGAGGGCTCTGCTAAGACAAACCAGGATTCCTAATCCACAGAAACTGTAAAATAGTAAATATATATTGTTTGAAGCCACTAAGATTGTAGTAATATTGTTATGCAGCAATAGATACCTAATAGATATTTTATATGTTTATTCTCCTGATTTAAGGTTTTTGATCAACAGCTATTTATTAAGCATCTACCATATTTCAAGATTCATCTTGGTAAGCATATGGTTACTGGTCTCAAGGATGTTTATTCTTTTGAAAAAGACCAGATGTGTAAGGAGAAACGTACAATACCTATGTCACAAGATTACAACAGCAAACAAATGAGATAATGTGTATGAAAACACTTAGCAGTATACCTGACATATAATAGCTATTAATGTATTTAAAGAACAATTTTGGGTTTAGCATTAAATACTGTGGCTGCTAAGTCTTTAGGCAAAGAGCTGAGAGGGGAGACTATTAACATTTTGGGAGATGTAAATGATCTGAGTGGACTTTGCTAGGGGAAAAAAATAATAATATGATCTGGTAAATATGAAATCATAAAAGTCCTATATTTGAGCAGTAGTGCAAGGAAGAAATAGAGTAACGATAATGGTAGAAATATAGTTTTTATATGATGAAGGAGAAAAGGTAAGTAATTGTTTTTTAATTGCCTGAAGGAATAGATTTTAAGCCAAAAGTAATCCTACTAATTAAAAACCTAGTACTCGAGTTATTGCAATCAGAAATTATTTGGCAAATAATTATAAAAATTTGCCAAAAAAGCATTCAACCACACTAGAAAATATTCAGCTAAGAATAATGTCATATGACCTAAAACAATGGTGTTATGAACTGTGTTTGAAATTTCAGCTGTGACATTCATTAATAGCTGTTACCAGATACATTTGTGCTTAGGAAATCTATTGTCAATTCATTAGTTATTATTAGTGATCTTCCAATTATGCTTGGAAGATCTATTTCTAATTCATAGTTATTACTGGTTATGCCCAGTTTTGCTTGGGAAACCTATTGCCAATTCATTGGTTATCATAAATTGTGTTTGAAATTTCAGGTGTAGCATTCCCCTGTAGCTGCTACCAGATACAATTATTCTTGGAAAATCTGTTGCCAAGTAAATCTTAACTCTCAGGGCTACATTCTAATGACTTTCACTTTGCTTCTTACCTGGAATAGTCAATTTTGCCAATTAACAAATGTTTAAAAACAACACAATATTTTATAAAATAGGACAGAATTTCTAGCTATGAATTTGTTATTTAAAGCAGCCATTCAAATTATCACAGAGCTACAAGCCTCAATGAAATTATACCTGTCCAAGAGAAATCAGTAAAGATTCAAACATAATATCATTCAAAAGTAAAAACAAAAACAAGCAAAAATCTTATTACTAGAGTAATCATGTAATTTATTGTCCAAACTGGGACACTTGTGGGGACAAACAAGTCAACATCTAGATAAAATCCTGAGTGAACTGATGGAAGTCATGACAGTCACAAGACTTCTGGGATGTATAGTCACCTTTCTTACTGTTCAGGGTTAATGATTATTGTTATTAACCTCGTTGTTGGCCCGAAATGATTTTTTGTTCATGTTAAATTGCCTCATGGACATACCAGTGGTCGTTCTGAAGGGCAGTAATGGAAATACGATGGTTAGAGTTTTTCTTGCTTATTGATATTAATAATAATAATACTGTGTATTCGTTTAGTGCTTTATAGCAAATAGTTCTAAAGGATACTTCCCATGAACTTATTACATATGATAATAGTTATATAATCTAAGTGATTATTCAATCAATGAATACCCATTGAGTATCCTCTATGTGCCAGGCACTGTGGTAATTGCTGGGTATACATTGAACAACAAGATAGATGAGGCGCCTACACTCCAAAGTTGATATTTCAATGAAAAATTAGAGAACTATTTCACTAGAATCAAGATAGACAATTAACATTGATTTTGAAACACTCACCCAAGACTTATTAATGTCCTATGCTTACCAACTGAGCTAAACAACTGGTCACTTTGCCAGTTATTGCTGCCACTTTAGAGATAAAGAAACCAATCCTCAAATCCGCAGCCCAGAAGACCTGTGACTTGAATCTATAACATAATAGATAAATGAGAATGTGTTAAATTGAAACCAAGTTGAATATTAAAATTGAAAGGTGTTTTAGGTATTGTGACAGCTGATCACCAAAATCCATATTTTTGTTTTCTTCCTAAGGACACAGAGAAACTACAAGTCCAGACTCCATTTCAATTAGATTTGACCAGGTGAAATGATACCTAAACAGTTGAAAGTAGAAGTGATGGATGACACTTTCAGAGCTGGATTATAAAAATGTCCAATGTGGTGACACTCTACAGCTTGTCTCCATTTTGGCTAGAACTGAAATAATGTCCACCAGACTGGGTCACAGACTACTGCATGGGAGGGGACATCACACCAACTTGTTCCCTTGTCCTGTACTGTCATGAGACTGAGAAACAAACTTCTATTTTGTTTGAGCCAATATATATTTTTGAGTCTCTTTGTTACAGCAATTTACCTACCTTAGGTAAAGCAGAAATCTTGTGCAAATGCCCTGCAATTGTAGAGCCATTTCTTTCTACTCTGCCTTACTATTAATCATGGCAGGTTTTTCTTCTGAATCTTGATACAGCTCAAAATCCTTCAAAATCCCGTGCTACAGACAGCCAAGGCCAATTGAATAGAATCATGAGACAAAGTGAAACCTGGTGGTCATTATTTTAACTCCCACTAGTTTATAGATGATGGACTGGAGGCCTGGAGAGGTTATGAGATTTCACCAACATCATCTGGGTCATGAAGCTGAACATAGATATCAGGGCCATCTGTCTACCACAGCAGGCTGGAAAATATCATATCAAGGGATAAATGAAATTTATTGTTTAAATTTTTGGAATAACACTTAATTTAAAATATGTTGGAATATTATCTAACCAGTATTCTGAAATCTTATTAAAACAATTCTTTTTTGTCAGGGATAGGATGTAAGTCATATTTTACTAAAATTAAGTTACTGTTTCAATAGGACTGAAATGTATTAAAAACAGCTTTAAATAAGAGAGGAGTGACAAGGTCTAAGGTATGTTTTGCTATATGAAGTTTCTTTTAAAATTATTTGCAATGATATAACTTTAGTTCTGTTACATTACTGGAACCTAAATAGAATAATAGGACTTCCCTGGTGGCACAGTGGTTAAGAATCTGCCTGCCAATGCAGGACACACAGGTTTGAGCCCTGGTCCCAGAAGATCCCACATACCACGGAGCAACTAAACCCGTGCACCACAACTACTGAGCCTGCACTCTAGAGCCCACGAGCCACAACTACTGAGCCTGCATGTCACAGCTACTGAAGCCTGCGAGCCTAGAGCCTGTGCTCTGCAACAAGAGAAGCCACCGCAATGAGAAGCCCTCACACCATAACAAAGAGTAGCCCCCACTCGCCGCAACTAGAGAAAAGCCTGCACGCAGCAACAAAGACCCACTGCAGCCAAAAATAAATAAATAAAATTTAAAAATAATAAATATAGGTTTAGCAATAACTTGGCACATAATAAGTGTTCAATACATATATGATAACTGCTATCGTTAGAGTTATTATTGTGTTTTTTTTCAAGGGACTATAGAATAGTGGTTAAGAAAGTAGGCTCTGCTATCACACTACCTGTGTTCAAATCTTGACTCTACCACTAACTCTCTGATATTGACAAACCCTGTGTCCTCTACTGAAATGTCAGGAAATTAAAAAAAAAAAATACCACATAGATGTATTAAGAGAATTAAATAGAAACTGTAAGTTTCTACAGTTTCTGCACTGTGAAGTGCTTATAAAAATGTTTGACACATAGCAACAATTCAGTTTAATGTTAGCTTTTGTTAACATGAGAACATGCAAAGGATTTCTTTCTTAAGAGTTTTCTGGAGTTATGGAAAATCAACTATAAATTTTGTCAGATATCTTTCAGCCCAGAAAATAACCAAGCAAACAATTTTTTAAATTTTATATACTTCTTATTATTTTTTCCTGAAGTAAAGTTGACTTACATATTATATTAGTTTCAGGTGTACAACATAGTGATTCAATATTTTTATAGATTACACATCATACAAAGTTATTACAATATTATTCACTGTATTCACTGTGCTGTGCATTACATTTCTGTACTTATTTATTTTAAAATTTGTAGTTGGTACCTCTTAATCCCCTTCACCTATTTCACCCATACTTCTATTCCCCTGCCTTCTGGCAAAGACTCGTTTTTTCTCTGTATCTATGAGTCTGTTTCTGTTCTATTATATTTGTTTTTTTTTTCTTTAGATTCCACATATAAGTGAAAACACACAGTATTTGCCTTTCTCTGTGACTTATTTCACTTAGTATAATACCATCTAAGTCCATCCATGCTGTCACAAATGCAAGATTTCCTTCCTTTTTATGGCTGAGTAATATTCCACTGTGTGTGTGTGTGTGTGTGTGTGTGTTGTGTGTGTGACGTTGTCTCAATCTATTCTTCTGTCAATGGACACTTAGGATGTTTCCATGTCTTGACTATTATAAATAATGCCACTATGAACACTGCGCTGCATATATCTTTTCAAATTAGTATTTTCATTTTCTTCAAATAAATAATAAATATCCAGGAGTGGAATTGCTGCACTGAATGGTAGCTCAGATTTTATTTTTTTTTAGGAACCTCTATACTGTTTTCCTTAGTGGCTGCACCAATTTACATTCCCACTAACAGTGCATGAGGGGTGCACTTTCTCTACATCCCTGCCAACAATTGTTGTTTGTTGTCCTTTTGATGATACCCATTATGACAGGTGTAAGGCAATATCTCACTGTGGTTTTGATTTGCATTTCCCTAATAATTAGCGATATTGAGCATATTTTCATGTGTCTATTAGACATCTGTATGTCTTCTTTGGAAAAATGCATATTCAGGTCTTTTGCCCATTGTTTAAATAGATTGTTTGTTTGATATTGAGTTGTATACGTTCTTTGTACATTTCAGATGTTAAACTATTATCAGACATATCATTTGCAAACATCTCCCATTCACTATGTTGTCTTTTCATTTTGTTGACAGTTTCCTTCTCTGTGCAAAAGTTTTTTAGTTTGATTTGGTCCTATTTCTTTATTTTTGCTTTTGTTTCCCTTGCCTGAGGAGACATATTCCCCCAAAATCCTGCTAAGACCAATGTGAAAGAGCATACTGCCTATCTTTGTTCTAGGAGTTTCATGGTTACAGATCTTACATTTAAGACTTTAATTCATTTTGAGTATTTTTGGATATGGTGTGAGAAAATAGCCTAGTTTTATTCTTTTGCATAAAGCTGTCCAGTTTTCCAAAATCCACTTATTGAAGAGATGGTCTTTGCCACATTGTATATTCTTCCTTCCTATGCCACAGACTAATTGAACATATGCACATGGGTATTTTTCTGGTCTAGTTATTCTGTTCCATTGATCTATGTGTTTGTTGTTGTGCCAGTACCATACTGTTTTGTTTAATATACCTTTGTAGTATAGTTTGAAGTCATGGAGACTGATAATTCCTGCTTTGTTCTTCTTTCTCAAGATTTCTTTGGCTCTTTGGGATCTTTTGTGGTTCCATACAAATGTTAAGATTATTTGTTCTAATTCTGTGAAAATTACCATAGGTTTTCTGATAGGGATTGCATTGAATCTGTAGATTGCTTTAGGTAGTGTGGATATTTTAACAATAATAATTATTCCAATCAAGAGCACAGAATATCTTTCCTTCTATTTGTGTCATCTTCAATTTCATTCATCAATATCTTATAGTTTTCAGAGTACAAGTCTTTCACCTCCTTGGTTAAATTTATTCCTAAGTACTTGATTCATTTTTATGTGATTGTTTTCTTGATTTCTCTTTTTGATAGTTCATTATTAGTTTATAGAAATGCAACAGATTTCTGTATATTAATTTGTATCCTGCAAATCTACCGAATTCATGTATTGGTTCTAACAGTTTTTTGGTGGAATCTTTAGGGTTTTCTATATCTAGTATTTTGTCATCTGCAAATAGTGACAGATTCATTTCTTCCCTTCTAATTTAGATGCCTGTCATTTTTTTTTCTTATTTGATTGCTGTGGCCAGGACTTCCAATACTATGCTGAACACAAGTGACCAGAGTGGACATCCTTGTTCTTAGAGGAAATGCTTTCAGTTTTCAAAGTTGAGTATGATTTTAGCTGTGGGTTTGTCAGAAATGGCCTTCATTATGTTGAGGAATGTTCCCTCTATATCCACTTTGGTAAGAATTTTTATCATGAATGGATGTTGAATTTTGTCAAATGCTTTTTCTGTATGTATTGAGATGATCGTATGATTTCTATTTTTGTTTTGTTAATGTGATGTATCATGTTGATTGATTAATAGATATTAAACCATCCTTGCATCCCTAGAATAAATCCCACTTGATAATCCCTTTAATCTATCGTTGAATTTGGTTTATTAAAATTTTGTTGACGATTTTTGAACCTGTGTTTAGCACTGATACTGGCTTGTGATTTTCATTTTTTGTAGTGTCTTTGTTTGGTTTTGGTATCAGAGTAATGCTGGCCTAATAGGATGAGTTTTTTGAATACTGATTCAGTTTAGTTACTAGTGTTCAGTCTGCTCAAATTTTCTATTTCTTCCTGAATCAATCTTGGAAGATTGTATGTTCCTAGGAATTTATCCATTTATTTTACATTGTCCAGTTTGTTGGCACAAAATTGTTCATATTATTCTCTAATGATTGTTTGTATGTTTGTGATATGAGTTGTAACTTTTCCTCTTTCATTTCTAATTTTATTTATTTGGACCCTCTCTCTTTTTTCCTTGTTGAGTTTTGCTGTTTATCAATTTTTTTAATCTTTAAAAAAAACAGCTCTCAGTGTCATTGATCTTTTCTATTGTTTATTTTCTTCTATTTTTTCTTTCTTTTTTTTTAGTCTCTATTTCACTTATTTCTACTCTGATCTTTATTATTTCCTTCCTTCTACTAATTTTGGGCTTTGTTCTTGTTTTACTAATTCCTTTAGGTAGAAAATTAGATTATTTATTTGGTATTTTTCTTGTTTCTTCTTGTAGGCGTGTATCACTATAAACTTCCCTGTTAGAACTGATTTTGCTGTGTCCCAAAGATTTTGGAAAGTTGTGATTTTAACTTCGTTTGCCTCAAGGTTTTTGTTTGTTTGTTTGTTTTTAATTTTCTCTTTGATTTCTTCATTGACCCATAGGTTTTTCTTCTTTTTTTTTTTTTTTTGGCTGCTTTGTGTCTTCATTGCTGCACAGGCTTTCTCTAGTTGCAGCGAGTGGGCTTCTCATTGCAGTGGCTTCTCTTATTGCAGAGCATGGCCTGTAGGCGTGCAGGCTTCAGTAGTTGCAGCATGTGCAATCAGTAGTTGTGGATCATGGGCTCTAGAGCACAGGCTCAGTAGCTGTCATGTACGGGCTTAGTTGCTCCACAGCATGTGGGATATTCCCAAACCAGGGATCGAACCCATGTCCCCTGAGTTGGCAGGCAGATTCTTAACCACTACGCCACCAGGGAAGTCCCTGACCCATAGGATTTATAAATAGTATGTTATTTAGTCTCCATGTGTTAATGTTTTTTCCAGTTTTCTTCTTGCAGTTGATTGAAAAGATGCTTGTTATAATTTTAAAGTTCTTAAATTTATTGAGACTTGTTATGTGGGCTGGCATGTGATCTATCCTGGATAATGTTCCATGTGCACTCAAAAAGAATGTAAAGCTATTTTTGGATGAAAAATTCTATAGATATCTATTAAGCCCATCCAGTTTAATGTGTCATTTAAGGCCAAAGTTTACTTACTGATTTTCTGTCTGGATGATCTATCCATTGATGTAAATGGGGTATTAAACTTCCCTACTACTATTGTATTACTGTCAGATTCTCCCTGTATGCCTGTTAATATTTGCTTTATAAATTTAGTTGCTCCTTGGTTAAGAGCAAATATTTTTATGAATGTTATATTTTCTTCTTGGATAGTCTTCTTTATAATTATATAATGTACTTCTTTGTTTATTGTTATAGTCTTTGTTTTAAAGTCTATTTTGTCTAATATCAGTATTGCTATCCTAGTTTTCTTTTTATTTCCATTTGCATGGAATATCTTTTTTCACCCCTTCACTTTTAGTCTGTGTGTATCTTTAGCTCTGAAGTGACTCTCTTATAGACTGTTATTTTTTGTTTGTTTGTTTATTTTAATCCTTTCAGCCACCATTTGTTGTCTGATTTGGACATTTAGTCTCTTTACATTTAAAGTAACTATTGATAAGTATGTAGTTATTACAATGTTGTTCATTGTTTTCTGGTAGTTTTATACTTCTCTGTTCTTCTACTTTGAGTCTCTTCCCTTGTGTTTTGATGATTTTCTTTAGTATTATTTTTTAATTTATTTCTTTTTGTGTTTTTCTGTATCTATTGTAAGCTTTTGGTTTGTGGTTACCATTAGGTTCAAATATATTGACAAAAATATATTTATATTTATATTTATATTTATATTTATATTTATATTTATATTTATTTTAACCTGATAGTCATTTAAGTTTGAACCCATCCAAAAGCTCTATATTTTTTACTTCACCCACCCAACTTTCATATTCTAACCTTAATACTAGCTTTTTACGTGGTTGATTCACTGCCTTTACTATATATTTGCCTTTAACAGTGATATATTTTCTTCATATATTTTCTGATTTGTTGTTATGACCTTTTATTTTTCACTTAAAGATGGCCTTTTAGTATCTTTTGTGAGGCCCATTTAGTGATGATAAATTCTTTCAGTTTTTGTTTGTCTGGGAAACTCTTATCTCTCCTTTAGTTGTGAATGGTAATCTTGCCAGGTAAAGTATCCCTGGTTGTAGTGTTTTGTTTTGTTTTTTTCTTTCAGCACTTTAAATATATCTTGCCACTACTTTCTGATCTGCAAAGTTTCTGCTGAAAAATTAGCTGATAGCCTTGTTGGGGTTCCCTTGTATGTAACTTGTCATTTTTCTCTAACACCCCCAGAGTCTCTCTTTATTTTTAACTGTTATCAATTTAATTATGATGTCTTGGTGTGGATCTCTTTGGGTTCATCTTGTTTAGGACTCTCTGTGATTCCTGGACCTGGATATCTCTTTCCTTCTACAGGTTAAGTAAGTTTTCAGTCATTATTTTATCAAATATGTTTTCTGCCCTTATCACTCTCTCTTCTCCTTCTAGGACTCCTATAGTATGAATGTTACAACACTTGATGTTGTTCCAAAGGTCCCTTAAACTATCCTCATTTTAAAGAATTCTTTCTTCTTTTTGCTGTTCTAATTGGGTGATTTCCACTATTCTGTCTTCCATGTTGTTCATGTGTTCTTCTGTATCACCTAATCTGCTGTTGATTCCCTCTAGTGTATTTTTTAATGTAGTTATTGTATTCTTCAGCTCTGATTGGTTCTTTTCTTATATTTTCTATTTCTTTGTTGAAGTTCTCACTGTGTTCCTCCATTCTTCTCCTGAGTTTGGTGAGCATTTTTATGACTGTTGTTTTGATCTCTTTATTCAGTAAATGACTTATCTCAGTTTCATAACGTTTTTTGTTTTGTTTTGTTTTGTATTTGGGGGGAGCTTATGTTGTTGTTTGGAACATATTTCTCTGTCTACTCATATTTTTTTGGTTTTCTGTGTTTGTCTCTATAAATTAACTAAAACCATTATCTCTCCCAGTCTTGAAATTATGTCATTATGTAAGAGCAGTGCTTTGCTGACTGAATGTGCCCTATGGCTTTGGTGGGAAAGCTGGAACTGAAATAGGCATTGCCCAGGGCTTTTTCTAGGGTATGCCAAGGGCCATTGCCTTGACATGTGGTAGCTGGAGCCAGAGCCTGGTGCAAGCTGAGGGGCATATTGGGGTGGTCTTGACAGGTCAGCTAGAGCATCAGGCACTTTTCATTCTGCTGCCTCTGTGCTGGGACTAGGAGTGTATAAGTTTGTGCATGTGCCTTTAAGAGTAGAGTCTCAGTCTCCTACAGCCTTCTTGTTCTCCAGGTTGTAAACCTTGCTGGCTTCCAAAATTCATTGAGGGGGGCTTGTTTTCCAGGCCCTGTTACCCAGGGCTGGAGTGTCCAATGGGGGCTCAAACTGCTCACTCCTTGGAGAGGACCTCCCAGTTTCTGATATCCCTTTCTGCTTTTGGGTCACCCACCAGTGGATATGGATCTTAACTATATGTGTCACTATATTGCATCTGTGTCTGGCTGACACAGATAATCATCCAGAACACACATATCCTCCATTCCAGTCTCCCTTGGTCTCTCACAAGCACCTCTCACTGAATGTCTACTCAATTTGTTTCTCTCTTTAGATGGCTTTCTCTGCTTTCCTGCACACAAAACATGGTTGTCTTATATTACTTTATTCCAACAGTTAAGTCAGACTAAGTTTAGTGCCTTAGACTAAATTCCAACCTCTCAGGAATAAAAGTGTATTAGTTCAACTTGGGATAGGTGACTTACTCTGTATTCCCAGGGAAGACAAGATCAAATCATACGAACATAGGTACCAGACTCTACACTTAATGTTGGGGAGGGGGTAGCATGGGTAGTTCTAGGATACATGATATTATTTGGGGCTGGAAGTTACCCTATAAATATTTATACAATATTATTATATTTATTTTAAAAACAAGACAAATGAAGATCAGAGATTTTGAATAACTTGCTCAAAATCATACATTAAGTGAAAAACTGGAATCCAAATGCTGTCCTTTTTTACTCTGTGATATACATTTTTCTCTGAGATTGCCTCCCATTAAGTAATGCTGAGACCTCTTGTCTCTTAACTTTCTGTGTTAATCTCTAAGATACCTTTAAACTTTTGGGTTTATTCTGGCAGATGCCTAATTCTGGTATCTATTAAGGTATAAACATTCTAAAGTCTACATTTCCATTTTCCTGTTCTTGTCACATCTTTTCTTCTTCCTTTTGCACCAACAGAGCTAAAAGGAGCCATTTTGTAGAATATAAGCCTCAAGAAGAAAGTGAGTTTAAGAACATTAGAAAGCAAACCTCCTGGAAACATTTGAAGTATATTTTGATCTTGCTGCCTCTGGAACAGAATACATAGTGTTCTGGCATTTTTCTCTCCTTTTATATGGACATTAGAATAATTTTTTTAAATGGTATAAATCCCCAAAACCCCTCTTTGATAATTAAGAACACTTAATTAAAAATAATTTTGTCAATTAGAGAGAGAATAATATCTATGTGAATATTTAAAGTACTCACTAATGAGCGGGCATAAAAATTCTACCCTCCTAGCATTAACTTTGAGCTAGTATTTTCAACTGTACTACCTTAGGATGATTACAATATTACAGTTTTTGTGAAGAAATGGATAACCTCAGATAACATCACTGAGGTCAGTTCAAAAGCTATGATTAAAAGGAGAAGTTGAAATGCAAATTTATCTTACTTTTCCTTGTGTCTTTTGATTAGCTGACTATGTGCAATTGGAAAGGAAGATATTAATCAAAAAATAATTACCAACACAGACAAAAATTTTATCATTTTTCAAACATGTGGAGAAGAAAAAAAAAAGTTAAATTTTGGCAACCCAGCAGTTTGGAAACTTTGCTAAGGCTTTGAAATTTGAATGTGAACTATAGGAGAGCACTCAGGAAAAGAGTGAAATAAGCAGGTTTCATTGTATTTAATTTGGCCTCTTAAATGTAACATGATGGAATTTGTAATCTAGAAATATTTTCTTAGGTACATTCACTAGGGAAGGTAAGCATAATTACAGCTGTTCAGACTTCATGCAAGCTAAATTGGCGTTATGGACAATTAATCTTTTGAAACATTAAGATAGTTCTGTAATTTCTCACTTTTGTAAAAAGTAAGAGGAAGGCAACATAAATCAAACTTTAGTCAGTAGGCCAGAAGTTTACTTTTTTGACAATGTAAGACAAAATGCCACTAAATTTTTATTACATTGGGGCAACTCATAATTCACATGTCTATGTAGTCCTGAGCGTGCATAATTATGTCCTAATTCTTACCTACCTAAGAGATTCATAATTGGGAATTTGGTTTTTTCCTCTTATTCTTTTTATTGTGAATTGGATTGATAAAACAACAAACAAATGGTTGGGATTTCTAGGAACAAAGTGTTATCCTAACATACTCCCTATAGATGCATGAAGAATGTGCTGTGTTGCTTGTAACACCCTAGGAACAAAGCATTTGGCAAAAGAAAGAATAAAAGAGAGAGGAGAGAGGGAGAGAAAGGAAGGAAAGGAAGGAAGGGAGGAAGGGAAGAGAGATGTCAGCATTCTTCATACCAGAGAAAGACCACCTGAGGCTACATTAAAGGGTCCAGAGAAGCTCATCAAGATTACCAGACTAGAGGAGTGCAGGCCCTGCACACACCCTAATCTTATCAGGAACCCCACTGCTTGAACCATTGCTATAAAACTCCTTATCAAATCCTCCCGGCTTGGGACATGTAGTTTTTTGGGTCAGGAACCCGCTGTGTCCCCCTTTGCCTGGCAAAGCAATAAAGCTATTCTTTTCTACTTCACCCAAAACTCTGTCTCTGAGATTCGATATTGGCACTAGTGCACAGAGGCCAAGCTTTCAGCATCACCAGGAGGGTGGTACACCTGAAATTCACAAGGACAGAAGATACCGTGTCTGGGACTTTTCTGGACCTTGCCCTATGTATCTCTTCATCTGGCTGTTTATTTGTATCCTTTAAGGTTCTTTGTAATAAACCAGTAATCTAGCAAGTAAACTGGCTTCCTGAGTCCTATGTGCTGCTCTAGGGAATTAATGGAAACCGGGGAGGGGGTCATGGGAACCTCCAATTTATAGCTAATCAGTCAGAAGGACAGGTAAGAAGCTGAACTTGCAATTGGCATTTGAAATAGGGGCAGTCCTGTGGGACTGAGCCCTTAAGCTATGGGATCTGACACTGTTTCCAGGTAAATAGAATCAGAACTGAGTTAAATTTGTGAAACACCCAGTAAGTGTCTGCTTGGAATTCAAGAATTGTTTAGTGATGTGAAAAAACATGTTGGACTTACAATTAAAGAAGTAAATTACATGTTGCCTTGAGTGTTGTCCAATTGGATTGGGGTTAGATATATAAATGAAAGTCTTGATATAAAGCTATGCTGAAGAAATTATCAAAGTGAGGTAGGATAGTGACCTATAATATTTCTGACACTTTTATTGAACGTCAGAGCTGGCTATTAGGTGAGTTTCTTATAAAGGTCAGGAATATACAGATTGTTATATGCAGCTCTCAATTATGTGCCTGCACTTAACAGAAAGAAGCTAATTACCTTGACCATATGCTTCCCCCCTTTTTCACTGGGAGTCTCTCATGTTTTGCCTTTGCCCTCTTCTTGTACACATTTTCTTTTAATTGCCACCTTACTATCAAATGAAAGGCAAATATTGCTGTAGGGTTGGGTGGAAATTATAGGGTTTTCAACATTCCCCAGATGGGTTGTCTCTCTGACTTAGGGGCCTTGCTTTCCAGAATGTAAGTTTGAAGGTTGTGGCCCAATTCCTAACCCTGAGATCTATGAACAACAGCACAGTATGTGGCTTGGAAAACATGGCTTTAGGCAAAAGCCGTGGAGTAAAAGAAGGAACTCTGACTTCCCAGTTCTTCAGCTATGCGGCCATGGCATGTAACCTCACTCAGCGTCAACTCTAAAATAAGTTCTGTGGAATAGTTGACCTCTCCTGTCTCTTTCTGTTGTAACATTTCTTACATCTACAACGTAGATGAGGTTCAAGCTTCTTTTCGAGACTTCTTCACCCCTCCTCCACATCCAATCCCACAACTGTGTTACGTGCAGTCTTCCATTAAAACGAACATTACTGTAATTCATGTTCACCTGTGGATCTTCCCTGAGATCATAGACCTGATTTCTACAGACAGAGACTCTGCCTTATTCATCTTTAAAACATCAGTTCTTTGCTTATAGCAGGCACTCAGTAATCATGGAATGATTTAAATAAATTTACAAAAGGAAACAAATCAATCACTCAAACAACCGTTTCAAACAACAGTGAAACTAATTTATTTTCCTGATGCCCTGAGTCTAGTATTGATATTGGAGGGACCTAGAAAAGAAAAGAATATACCCTTCTTGTTGCACACACAACAGTATAAACACTAATAATTAAGATGATTGAGTGCTAAGTGTAGACCCATGAGTGAAATTATCTTACCTTATAGGTACAACAAACCTCTGAGATAGGTATACTTAACAACATCACTCTAATGGCAAGAAAATGGAGATTTAGAGTTATGTAATATGCTCAAACTTTCACAGCTAGTGAGCAGGGAAGCCTGAATTTGTGGTTAATCTCACACCAGAACCGTTGTTTAACCACTAGGGAATTCTACCACCAGGTTCCTAGCTTTACAGCCAACTAGTGGCTGAGTTAGTATTCCAGTCCTAAACCTCTTTTTTGCAGCATGCTCCGTCAATCTTCATGAGAGCAGATCTGCTTATAACTAATCATAATTAGAATTATCTGCTCACAGGTTTTTGAAAGAGGACTAAACTTAATTCAGTAGAATTTGCCTTTGTAACATGTGAGTTAATGAACTTTTGGATGCACTAAATCCAAGTTTCTTCTGAGTCAGTTCCACTCACTATTACAACAGAGCATCACTAGCTACAAAAGAATATGCAGAAACTAGGTGGCTGATATGATCATGATATTTTCATTTTATTAGAAAAGAAGGTACAATTAGGTAATAAGATTTGGTGAAATGTTTCCAGATAAGTAAGGTACTTGGATAATACAATAATGGCTCCGGATACATCTTAAAAGGAGAAATGGGGTATCAACTGAAAGAAAGAAATATATATTTGCTTGTGTTTTATGTGCATATGTGTGCGTGTATTGTATGGAAACTAATAAACAATATATACTCTGTATATGTCTAGGCATGTCTAAAGAGTGCCTGAAGTGAGGTAATTGTTTATTCTTTCCCTTTGTATGACTATCACCATGAATATCTTTTCTCACATCTTGCATACTAGATGCCTTGGGTAATGTCATGACATGACTTTTGCAAATTTTTTTTGCCTGTTTATGTAGCAGGTGAGCTCCCCTCTCTCATTGCTGGACACTTTTTGTGTTTTGCTCCATCACTTTCCATAAAGATGGTGCCAGCACCTAAAGGCAGGGATGTATATCCTTTTATGGTGGCCTTGGCTTCTTAACAACCATTTTGCGCTGAGCTTGAAAACAGGGGTCTTTAAGCTCTGCTGTGAATCTGACTTTTCTGCTGTGTAATGCCTATGGTGTTGGAAATGACAACATTCAGTGAAGATGTTTTCATTAAGTGTGTTTTGTTGAACCACGGATAGGAAAAATAGTGTGAGAAGTGAAAAAGAAAAAAACAAACCTCTTTTCCATTTAGGCTTATTAAATATTCAAACGATTCCTCAAATATACTCAGCCTTGCTGTGGCTTCATTAAAGTGCAGCTCCATTGCATTTTACGATGGAACACTCGTACAATATACTTCCTGCAGTGGCTACCCACAGGCAAATCGATCGCTGCATTCCTCACCAGCCAAAACTCAGAAGTAGCCCAAAGTCTAGAGTATTATAGTAATCAAGGCCACAGGTTAGAGGCATGGATAATGATGGCAAAATCCACATCAGTGAAAAAAGACGCCACAACTTCCTCATCAAGTGCAGATGGAAAGAACAAACAGCTATTTCTAGTGAAGGCTTAGTGACCCTTGTTCAAGAAGTCACTTCTAAAGACCTGAGTTAGAAAGCCTACAGGTCCATCAAGAACCCATGTTCACTGGAGACAGTATTTGAAATGATTAAAAAATGATTATTTTTAAGACTATGTCAAAAAAAAAACCCTAAATCAGCCCAACGTCTACCAGGAAATGATCCACGATAGGAATCAAGTGCATATAGGAACCATAACTGCAATCACTAAAAGTATAAAGTCCTGGGGACAGAGATGGGGAAACACAATGTACCAAACTCTAAAAACCTGTAACAACGAGCTCGACTGTTTGAGTAATTGCTATATGCTGGGCATTTCCCAAAGCTTTCTATTTATATTATTTTATATAATTTTTAAAACAAATATATAGATACTTGTGCACATTTATAGATAGGAAAACAAAGCCAGTACTAACAAGTGAATGATTTACCCAAAGCCATTGGCTAGATGAGAATATGAAACCGTCTTTTTTGAACTCCAGGTACTTTGCACTATGCTACTTTGCTTTCTCATGGTAAATGAGGTTTGGTTGAAAGACAAAATTATACACGTTTTAATCTCCTTTCTCGTTTTAATTTTATTATACTGACTTTAATATTTTAAATCTGCTTTGAACTATAAGAAAACAGCATATTCATTACTAGATGCAAGATTCCAGCCTTAGTTTGCAGAGCTTCCTCTTACTGAATGGTACATTCTGAGTCACACTGGAGCTTGTTTTTAACAGCTTTAGCTCAGATTGTCTCTCTGTCTTTCTAGAGCATCACCTGAACACAAGCCCATAGTTAACAATTAACCCAGAAGTTTCAGGTTTTTGTTTGTTTGGTTTTTTTTTTTGGCCACGCCATGTGGCCTATGGGATCTTAGTTCCCCAGCCAGGGATCGAACCTGTGCCCCCTGCAGGGGAGGCACAGAGTCTTAACCACTGGACCGCCAGGGAAGTCCTGGAGAAGTTTCACTTTTGAGGGGAAATGTGCACTAGACTTTTTGAGATGGGATTTTGAATCTACGCAGGGACATGTAATACTCTTTTCCACAAAGTTGTTTTTTTGTTTTTTTTTTTTAAATTTTATTTATTTATTTATTTATGGCTGTGTTGGGTCTTCGTTTCTGTGCGAGGGCTTTCTCTAGTTGCGGCGAGCGGGGGTCACTCTTCATCGCGGTTCGCGGGCCTCTCACTGTTGCGGCCTCTCCTGTTGCGGAGCACAGGCTCCAGACGTGCAGGCTCAGTAGTTGTGGCTCACGGGCCCAGCTGCTCCGCAGCATGTGGGATCTTCCCAGACCAGGGCTCGAACCCTTGTCCCCTGCATTGGCAGGCAGATTCTCAACCACTGCGCCACCAGGGAAGCCCTCCACAAAGTTTTTAATAAAAACTAGTGATATGTTAGGATCATTGTTTCTAGAGGGCTCAGGAGTCAACATAATTATGTGGGCAGGATTTATTTGTACAGAGAATCCAATCAAACAGTCCTGAAAGGTATTAGTGGTAAGATCACTCAAAGTGAACTTAACTCTGGCATTAACACACAACTGTTCTAGAAGGAACTACACTTAATTTTAGATTGTGGTCAGTTTTTATTCATTCCTATATGCCAGAATATTTGTTGTGAGTGTGTTTATTGCTGCATACTTTTCTAGACCTTAAGAAAACAAGGCCCAGGGATTGTCATCAGTAAGCTGATGGAATCTTAGAGAAACAGAAGTAAACAGGTGATTACAATACAATTACCAACATGTGACTGTCAAAAGATAATCTGTTGGCAAATATTAAAACGGTAGTTCTATAAAAATAGAAGTAAACTTAGCAAAAAACAGTCTTGGGCCTTCCAGACTACTACCTGACAGAATCAGAATAGTTAGAAGTGTTTTGTTTCTCTTCATTGTCAACTGGCCATCACTCATGCAACCCTGAAAATTCAATAATTTAGTGTTAGTGCAGTCCATAAGAAAACAAGTCAATACATTCAGCCTAGTGTGTTCATGCATTTAATATTTGTTTTTTTTTTTTGCAAAATGCCAATAATTATTTTTGCAATATAAGTCATCTCACAACTTCTTTTATGTAGAATAGTCCTGAATAAACTAATGACCAAGCAGGGAAAAATAATGGGAAGTACCAAAGATCTAAAATAATTAAGAATCTTAGAGAGCTGGAATTAATAGGAATTCAAAGGGAACTTAAGGATTATTTTGTCTGACCCATTTATTAATTTGGTTTAAGCATTCCCTCTCAATGTCAAAGAAAGAAAAAAAGCTGTGTGTGTGTGTGTGTGTGTGACTTTGTAGTGGTGCCAGGTACTTTGCTAGGCATTCTGCGAGTTTAGAAGCTGAGGAAAAAGATGGGATAGTATGAACTTATGGAGAGAAGGCAGGTACATAGATGCAAAGATATGACCTCTATCCCCAAGGAATATAGAGTTGAGTGGGTACATTACAACTGAATAAGTAGTATACCATAAAGAAGGATACAGTAATAAGCTAATTGGATTGTTCGATGGAGGTTTAAAAGAGGGGAGAGAGTCAGTCTGAGGTCATCTGGTAAAGCTTTATAAGTTATATGGAATAAAAATAAAAACTAGCATGTTTAGGATTTTCTTTGTCCTTCCAAACTATCTTTTTTATTGACAAGTATGAAAGCAAATTTGTGTTGTGCTACTACTTATTTTATAACATTATAAAAAACTGCTTTGAATAATGTAGACTTAGTATTTTTAGGGTTTCTTTGTGTATTGTCATTTGGTGGAAATGTATTTTCTCATTTTTAATAGTTTTTGTTTATTTTTATTCATAATCTTAGCGTGAGACGTCAAACAAAAATGCGTAATAATTGAAAATTCCAGATAGTATAGATAGGTTATATAGGTAGGTATAGGTGTAGTAAAGTTGTATCTAGGATAGACAGAAAGAGATAAAGAATAGATATAACAAAGTGGAGAGAGGGGGAGAGAAAGAGAGAGCGAAAGGAAGAAAGAAAGAGATTGAGATGTAGAGATCCCACTAACATCTTCATTGTGTTTACTATGTGCAGGGCATTATTCTGCATGCATTATGTAGATCAACTCCTTAATTCTCTTAACAGTTCTATGAAGTAAATACTATTATTAGCCCAGACTTACAGCTGAAGAAACCAAAACAAAAACAAGTGTATTTGTTTTCTTTGGCTGATGCAACAAATAACCACAAATTAAGTGGTTTAAAACAATAGAATTTTATTCTCTTATGGTTCTGGAGGCCAGAAGCCCCAAACCAGTATCGTTGGGCTGATATTCAGGTGTCATCAGAATTGCACTTCTTCCCCAGGCTCCAGGGGAGAATCGTTCCTTGACTTTTCCAGTTTCTGGTGGCCCTTTCAGCATGCCTTGCCTCGTGACTGCATCACTCCAATCCCCGCCTTCATCTTCAGATTGCCTTCTCCTTTGTGTGTGTGTCTCTCCTCTCTCTCTGTCTGTACCAAATTTCCCTCTGCCTCTTTTATAAGGAAGGACCCTGTGATTACACTTACTGCCCACAGGGAAAATCCAAGATAAACCCCATCTCAAGACACTTAATCACATCTGTAAAAACCCTTTTTCCTTATTGGGCAACAATTACAGTTTCCAGTAATTAGGAACTGGTATATTTGGGTAATTTTATTCAGCCTACTACAAAAGGTTAGGTATTTTATAAAAAGATCACACAGCTTGTATTTGTAGAAACTCTCAGGTGCTCAGTGCATAAACCCCATATATCAGTAATTCTGTTACTATCCACCATTCATTACTGATTTCTAAATATGTTGCTGAGTGTAAACTAATTATAAGAGAATGGAATGTTTTAGTTTTATAATAAATTAGATCTAAACTTTAACCATTTCATTAAAGTTTTATATTCTTCAAGATCCACTTTCGCCTCAGAGCAATTTGTTTCTCATTATATATTTTAAACTTTATATGATATCACTTTTATGTGGAATCTAAAAAAATGATACAAATGAACTTATTTACAAAACAGAAATAGACTCACAGACATAGAAAGCAAGCTTGTGGTTACCAAAGGGGAAAGGGGGTGGGGGAGGGATAAATTAGGAGTTTGGGATTAACAGATACAAACTGCTATACATTAAATAAGGAGCAAAGATTTACTGTAAAGCACAGGGATATATTCAATATCTTATAATTACCTATAATGGAAAATAATCTGCAAAAATATATATACCTGAATCACTTTGCTGTACACCTGAGACTAACACAACATTGCAAATCAACTATACTAAAATAAAAAAGTAAAAATTAATAAATTTTATTTCAAAGTTTAAATGGTCTAAAAAGGGCACCGACAGTGACGGTGAAAAACAGGTACCGATGCCTGCCCACCTCAAAAATCAGTGTTTGAGCCCTGCTATGACACTACTACAGAGTAATAAAAAAATCAGAATGTGTTTTAATTTTGTGAACTTTATCTCAAATGCACATTTTGTTTCTAACAGCAAGCTCTTGCTTGCTTACCTTATGAATAATTACCTCAAGTGTTTTAAGATTTAAAAAAAATTTCTTATCCACCTTATAATAATGTAAGGAAAGCTTACAGAATAATAATGTTTTCATCAAAATAATCCAGCGAATTACAGAAACAAATCTATCAGTGTCATACCAATGATTTTTGTTGTTATGCACTTAAAATATATTATTTGGGGATATTTTAATACTGATTTTCCACAAGCCCAGTGAAACTACCTCAAAGACGAACTAGATGCTTCCATCAACCCCTTGCTGTAGAGGAGTATTACAAAACCTACTGTTGAAGTTATTTGAATTCCTTAGTGACAGTGCTGCAATGAAAGTCAGAGTACAAACTTAGTTAATTTTATTCTGTGTAGGCAGTCTGATATTAATTATAAGGTATAGTATAACTACCACTTTCTGGCTGAATTGCATAATCAACTGAATAATAATTTGAATATATTTAAGAATCCAGTTTTGTGTTAAATTTTTTGAAATGTTAAGGTCCATGAATTTTATGATTATATAAATAGATATATGTGTATTTATATACACATATGATTATGTATATGTATATATGCACATGATTATATAATATACTTTCATAAATAATTATGTATATATATTATAGTTGTGTGTATATATATACATATATGTGTATGTGTGTATATATACATATATATGTGCATACATATATCTCAATATATATGCTTGTACTCAGTAATATTCAGTGAAGTTTCAAATAATATTTAGAGAAAACTTTTGAGCACAACACAAGCTGAGTGTCAGCGTGGAGTCCTGAAAATAGGATGTACTAGAGTTCTAAGTGTAGGATTTATTTTCTGGCTCTCCATCAGTTACTGGCTATGGAATCATCAGCAACTTTTCTGACTTCTCTGAAGTTCAGTTTCCTCCTCTACAAAATAGTGAGACCATTGACACCTATCTCATGTAATTGTTAAATTAGTTTAAATAAAATAAGAAATGCTTTCTATATTGCATGGCACCTTGCAAGTGTTTTCTATCTAAACTATAAATGCATAACGGTCTTTTCATTGAGGCAAGTCCCCTACATATGTGAGAGTCCCAAACCTAAACAAGATGGATATGTTGGTGGAGTAGGAGCCCCAAGACCCATCCTCTGTCCTCACCCATTACTTCTGACCCAACTCCTACACTGAACACCTGCATAGAAACCCAGAAGTGCAGTGTGAACACTATTGATTGGTGGAAGTAAAATTACAAATACGCACTATATCATCTGTACCTAAAGATGCATGTTTCAGTTCTTCTCTCTCTCCATAGGACATAGAAATATAAGGGCTCTCCTAACATTTCAGGGACCAGGGGCAAAGGACAAATAGAGGGCCACTATTATATGTCTAAATAGTTATAATTGAAGCTAAAATTCCATTAAATAAAATATATCTTCCCTCCTATACAGACACACGTACTTTCAAAATGACCTCGTAAGCCAGACTCAGATTAAGAATTTCAAAGTCCTTGGAGTTCTGGCCTCTTGTTCCTGACCCCTAGTATATCCTCCTTCTCTTCCCACTTCCAAGGTTATCCCATATCACAATGGGCTATGTACACATGCAAGATGAACACACCGAAGTTTCATGCACTCCTCACAGCGAAAGGGCACACTTCCATCTTTTATACAAGTTTAAGTGGAGAAGGAGGTTCATAATCTTGGCATAGGTTTTTCTGATGCTGCTTTTGTTACATCTGAGGGGTCTGTATTGATTCAGCCATCTTTGTCCTCTCAGTTGCTCCTAGTAATTGAAATTGCACTTTTGACTGACCTTTCACAAGGAAATGGAAATCCTGTAGACAAAATGGAGAGAGCCTTTGATTTTCAACTGTTGGTGATGTATTTGGGTGTAAGTATTAATCAGCTTGAACTGAAGTAAAAAAAAAAAGCACAGACTGAATGGTGTAAACAATATAAATTTCTTTTCTCACAGTTTTTGAGAGGCTGGAAGTCTGATATCAAAGTGCCAACAGGGCTGGTTTCTCCTGAGGCTTGTCTCCTTGTCTTGTAGCTGTCTGCCTTTTGCTGTGCCCTCAAAAGGACTTTTCTTTGCACATGTGCACTCCTGGTGTCTCTTCTACTTATAAGGACACCAATCTTATTGTATTAGGGGCCCACCCTTATGACCTCATTCAACATTAATTATCTCTTAAGACCCTATCTCTAAATAAAGTCATACTGGGGGTTTTACTTATATCATTTAATTAATTCTTTGTACAACTATATAAAGATGGTATAGTCTTCCTAACTGATAAAGGAGGAATCTGAGTTTAAGTAAATTGCTCAGGAATATTTAAGCCAAATATTATGTGACGCGATCACTTTGCCTTCTAGTAGATCCAATGCAGGTAGACTGGGATCTTTCTTTCTGCCCAGAGTTGCCTGAGGCAAAGTGGAAAGAGTACATTGCACTACAGAATTTATTATTTGCACTACAAGTTCCTACTAATGCTTTAAATCAATAGTAGCAGAGACATCCCCAAAGAACTGAACACTCCTGTATTCCTGAATTCACAATTCTGGAACTTTCTCTAATAGAGAGTAGTTTGGCAGAAATTTAGGTAATGTTTATGTTTTAACCACTTGATTCTATGGAGTGACATTTATCATAAAGGATTTGGTCCTGCTGACTTTGGTTTATTGTTCTTTTCACTAATTCCCGCCACTCCTTGATGAACATGTGAAGGCTTCCTAGAATGCAGTCAGGGAAAATGAAATCCCAATAAAGGTGATCACAATAATTAACAAATGAGGAAAGCCCACAGAACAGAAATTGACTGAGAATATTTGTTCTTTTTTGGCAGTATTCTGAATTCTAATCACAATATTCCATCATTGCTGATCAATAAGAAAAAGGGTGCAACTTGTCTCTGCTCTTAAAAACCCTTCTCTTCTTCAGAAGCTAGTCGCAGAGCCAAGCACTGGCTGCAGAAAACATTACTTGCTGCATCATCTTGCTCCCTCGGGGCTCCAGATGCAGTTCTATTGGCCGTGTTGGAGTTGCCTCTGGGACTAGGTTTTTGGAGAATGTTGCTCTTCTGATTTGTCTAGAACATCTTTCTTCCGGGAAGCTGTTTTCCTTTAACGAAACTTCAGTTTTCATTTGTGATCTAGGAAAAATGAAAGTAAAAATTCCTTTGAGCTATTTTCATATCCTACAAATATAAAGCATGTCAAATATGTTAAGGAAGGAATAGTCTTTATTCAATATTCCATAGCTAAAAATTATGACACTATAAGTAATCATGTAAAATATTGTTTCAAAAATTTTAAATATTTTACTACATACAATTTCACCATTAGAGATAGATTAAATAATAAGAATAATGCATGTTTGGGGAGTGTTTTTTTAATGAACATTACCACTACTTGTCAAATAACGTTTCATGAACATTATTATTATTACTTAGCATATGACATCAGAAAACTCTCCATTTCTCTATTGTTTAACAAATTGTTTCTTATTTTTGTTATTTTTATAATACCTGAGCATCAAAATAATCTTCATAAGGAAGAATAAGATATCTGAGTAACCTCTGGATATTAGGAACAATAGGATGTTGAATTAATAGTTGAAATTATATAAATAGATCCAACATGGACATGTTTTATTGGCCTCCAAAGTAAGCTAAATTATCATAATGAATAAACTATTTAAATTTTGTTAAATAGACCATTTACAATTTTTATATAGGAGATGGGGAGATGGGTTGAGTGGGCAGAATGTGGAGAATAAAAACATAAATCGTGTGGTACATAGTATAGAAACAATAATGCCAGAGCACCAGTCATGAAACCTTTATAGATATCAGGCATAACCGAATTTGCTGGTCATTTCTGGAGAGAGATTTTTCAGGCCTAATAAAGTAAGAGTATTCAGATGGGATTGAGGTAGTTTATATCTGGCCATGGGCTTAGTCCAAACTAAGCCTGGACAAAGGCAGACTGCGTTGTCCTATATTCCTTGCCATTTGGTTTGCTAGCTAGTGATTACATCTTCTCTCCACCCCAGTACTCTGAGTTAAATTTTATCTAAGGTTCTCTTTGTATTTCTGACACAATTAGATAGCTAGAACAGTGATTTGTGTAGCTTTGATATTTTTGTGCACCAAGATGTCATGAAGGTCAGGGCACTGGAAACATTCATAAAAAAATAATTGTTGCTCTGAAAATTAATGTACGTGTATATGTTTGAAAGGGGATGATGTTGGAGTGGGAAGGCCTTGCTGGATGGGCAGTGATTACATGGGATTTGGGATTTGATGTCCAGGGCAGGGGTTTGATGTGGGAGGTCAGTGAGAACTATGCTGAATATATGAGAGTTGGGGAGGACTGATGCCAAATGCCATAAGCTCATGTATGTGCTCCCTACACATACACACACACACACACAGGTTTATAAGGTGAAGTACAGAATATAAGCTTTGCTGGCAGGTAGACCTTGATTCATGACTGAGATCCATCACAAAGTCATTTGAACACTTACAGTTTCAATTTCCTCACCTGTGAAAGGAGGTTACAAACCCTTATTTCTGAGGATTGTCATAAGGACTAAATTAAAAAATAGACATGTGTAACGTTTCCAGTGGAATTTCTGTCACAAAGCAAGTGCCCAGTCAATGATACCTACATGTATGGTTTCAACAATTGGAGCTTTGTCTAAATTAACTAAATTAAGCTCAATCTGACACAACATACCATATATTCCCAGGAATATGTGGGCTCAATTAATTCCTCTAAGATTTTGCAGCCGAGATTAGTTTCTGCACTAAGTTTCTACAGGCACTTAGAAATCGTTTGGCTGTAGATAGGCAGGAAAGTGGGGTGGTTTGCAGGTGTGCAGCAGATTATATTTTCCAAATATGGTCACAGTATTGTCTCCCCTCCTGAAATGTGATCTGTAACTCCCCATTAAGAAGAGGTGATTCCAATCATTCCTGACATCCAATTTATTCCTGACTTCCTGTAGTTTATATGTTCATCCCTAACTTGAGTTCTGGAAGTCAGCATACCACTATCCCCTAATTTTTCCTCTAAAATCATTACAATTAAGCTTCTTTTACCTACAGCAAAGAGTGCTATCACTGCCAAGGACCTGCAGAGTGCCTTATACTTAGCACTCAACCTAACAATGAGGAGATAGCTTGTATTTTATACTACTTATGCACTTGCAAGATATTATCTTTTTTTCATTATTCATCTTCTCATAAATTTTTCAAACTCTGTTATTATGTAGATTTTTCCCCAGCATTTTCACATAGTTAATGTAACCTTAACACTGATGTTCAGGAAAATTTGGAACCAAAAAGTAATATTTTGATTTCTTCAGATACTTTGAAGGGCTTAAATATGTAAGTGAATAGTACCAGAATTCATCATTTTCTCAAGAAGTAATTTTGAAATATGCTTTACAAAAATGTTGCGTAAGGAATGTCAAACCACAATACATGTGTTTTATGAAAATGCTGAAACGTCTGTTTTTAGATGAATGATGGTTAAAAATTGATTAGAATATCATAGTCTCTTCAAAGCACTTCAGATTGTCTTCACGTAAATTTACTCCTTTGTTTCTCGTGACAGGGCTTTTCTCCTCTTCCCTTTTACACATGAAATAGTAGTGAAGCCCAGAAAATTAAGTGACTAAAGTACCCAGAAGCCAGACCACAAAGCTGGGTTGGGTGATTGCTTGGATTTGAACCTCTATGTTTTACCCTTACGTCCAGTGTACAGTATATTGACCTTCAGTGATACTGACACATTCATTCAGCAAGCATTTATTGGATACATACTATAGAAAAGGTGCTAAGAATCCATTGTAATGTGGCAAATCTTAAATTTTTCATCATGGTCTTTTCAATGTAATGAATTAGATAATGGCACTTATAAGTAATAATTTAAAATGTAACAGTTCCTCAAATACTAAACATAGAATTACCATAGGATCCAGCAATTCTATTTCTGCATATATACAAAAAAGAGTTCAAAGCATCGACTCAGAGATATCTGAACACCAATCTTCATAGCAGCACTATTCACAAGATCCAGAAGCTAGACACAACCCAAGTGCCCACTGGCAGATAAATGGATAAACGAAATGTGGAATACGTATACAATGGAATGTTCTTCAGTTCTAAAAAGGAAGGAGATTCTGGCACATGCCACGGCATGGAGGAAACTTGAAGACATTATAGTGAGTGAAATAAGCCTGCCACAAAGGTAAATATTAAATGATTCTTCTTATATGGAGTTCCTACAGTAATTTTTAACTCTATGTCTGATATCTACAGTAAATCTTCTATTTTCTTTTTTTTCCCTTGTTTTCAAGATTGGTTTAATTCTGTAATGGTGTCTTTTACGTAGTTATCTAGAACCAGGAAATTCTTAAGTTCACCTTAAATTTTCTAAATAAGTCTAAAAGAAAGTTTTATAATTTCAGGTAAGCAAATAGACTTTTATAAAGCTCTCCAAAGGACATACAAAGCCATAACTTTAGAAATTTTCCTACCAGGCAGTATCTATATTCTAAATACGCTCAAGTGGAAAATAATTTTCATATCTTATTTAGAGAAAGAGAGATGTTAAAGTTTAGGTTTGCAAAGATTATTCACAAATGTCCACTTAGTATGAATACTTTATAAAATTAGTTTATCACATTTGAAAGCTATATCTATATATTTTTGATGAAATAAACTCTTGGGTAACAATTTCTTTTGTTTATTGATAGTCTATATCCCTCTAGTAGCAGAAAAGAATCATAAAAGTATTTAAATGTATTTATGATAAATCCAAGGGTTTTTTCTCCTTCCAGCTGACAGGAGGAAAGTATTTTCCTGGGCTCTGACAGACAACCTCAAAAAATATACATAAAAACCTGAGAAACACACAGGAAAATGATGCATATTTTCCTGCTGCTTAGTTAGTTTGAGCATGAGTCAGAGGTCAAAAAGCAAGAGGAAAATCTCTTTCATTGGCTGGGATAGTGTTATGAAAAGTCACAACTATGTGGACGCTTATAGACGCTGTATTTGAAAATAAACATTCAATTGCAGTGGTCTTGTTTTGGTACTGGGTATCACATTAGGAAAATGGCATAACTCACTGCTCAATGAGTCATGTAGATCGGTCAAAAGAGGTAAATGTAAGCCTGTGGTAGGGAAACAGCCCATTTTATAGGGATGAAATTGTTGTTTCTTACGGTTGACAACTGGTGGTATCAGAATCATAAAAGAAAAACAATATATCCATTTTACCTTAGCTTGTAAAGTGTGCGTCTAAATCGTTATTGGAAGTGCATTTTGTTTTTTATACCTGGCCTGTGAGGTAGGTAGAGCAAACCTGGAAACAAAGACAAAAGGATTTGTCTGAGATCCTAAAATTTGAAGTGTAAAATATAGAGCATCAGTTTTGGAATTAAAACGAGCCTTCCATTTGTCTTTCAAGTTTGCAATTTGTGTTTGTTGAGCACCTACTAGAGGCAAAACAGTGAATTTGGTGCTTGAGAAACAGTAACAGCCAAGAAACAAAGTCTGAAATTCTAGCAGCTGCAAAGTCTATTAAGTGAGAACAAAATATATATATTTTTAATATAAGTATACAATTTGATAAGATTTTTCATGGGAAATTTACAGCATTGTACAGGATGCTAAGTGGAAATACATCAAATATAATCTGGTATTGTACTTTTCCTAGGATTGTTGAAGGATCATCTACAGGTAGTCTTATAGAAGAAAAGAGAATGACATCTCAGATGGAAATATAGCATGCTCAAAGGCATATAGAGAAAAGAGACCATGGCCTGCAGGGAGCAGAGAAAAATTGACATGGCCAGATTATAAAATGTGTGTTTTGATATGATATGTTGGTGATCGGAGGTCAGTATGGCTAAAATCATAAAAAGCCCTTCTGTTTCCACATCTACCAATTGGAGATTTTAGTGGATATGCTGATACACTGATCAGACATGCTGGCTTCAGTAATAAAACATAGATTTACCCAACTGCTGGAATATCAGTGGCTTACAGCTCTCAGCTGATTTTCTGGGGATTCGCCTCTTCATCCATGGTCAAGCCTCTAGGCAATTATCCTCAATATGGAAGAGTACAGCCCAGGTCCTCTTGCTTCTATTTGGGACAACTCTGAGAGGCCATCTCAGCTCCAAAATTCCCTCTAGAATTGGCTGAGGGTGTCATTGTGACTGAGCTTGCCATACTCTCCTGCCCAATCCTGCTTCCCCATTCTCACATAGATATCGATCTCTAGTACTCTCCAACAAACTCCCAAAACACAAATCTATCTCAGTGTATTTTCCAAGGGTCCTAACCGCTTTTCCCAGGGTTGTTAAAAATATATAGAAAAAATAAATGTGATAAAAACATTTCCCCTATATGAAACACTTCGTGAACACTAACTATAAAATCAACTATTATGTAAAACAGCTATTAACTGTGGATAGCTGCAGAGGCTATAATGGCTGGGATATCAAAGGCAAACTATAGAGTATTAAGTCCAAACTTTTCAGCTAAACTTAGCATATTTTTATGAAACCTTTAATAAAAGTTAGCAAAATAATGCTTGCACATGGTTAAAAAATGAAATTGCATAGAAAGGCCTATGATAAAAGAATAACCTCCTATCTGAGCCCCTACCACCAACATAGCCACTATATACCCACTGTCCAACATTTCAAGTCTTGGTTACAATCATTCTTAACAATTTTTTGTGTGTTTATTCTCCTGAAGTTTCCTTTCAAATGCTAAATTATATATTTACTACCGTTTATTGATTATCAACTTAATACGTTGTCTCTTAACTTTCAGTTTCAAAAATTGAAGGTTTTGCTCACACCGTCTTCCATTTACTTGTCCACTCCAAACTTCTGATTGTTAAACTTTTAATACTTTAGGGAAATTGTTACCTTTAAATGATATGAATTGTTTTGTAGTTCTAGGTTGTGTCTCTTGACTTGATATGATGTTAGACAAGGATAATAGCATATGTCTCTTCCTCTTACTTCCTTCTATATTTATCTACATTTTTGGTACCTTTATGTCTTAATTGACAAGGTCCAAAAATACTCAGTAACCAAAATTCAGTCCTTTACCCCACAAACACCAACAAAGTTTACATTTTTGTGACTTGTTCAACATTGTACACTACTTAACAAAGTATAGTGTTTCAGTGAACGTTTGTTTTACTACAGCCTCGATCTAGTAACCTTAATGCCATTGTGAGAAACACATCCCAGGTAGCAGATCAAGTAGCTCTCTTTTCTTACCCTCTAATGATTGCTCAAAATAATGCCACATTTTGGATAGCTTATTATGTTGAAGATACATGTCTCTGCTTCACAAAATTTTCCTTTCCTCTCTTGGTCTCTAAGCTCCGGCATGCGTATGCCTCGTAACAGTTACGTCAGCCCCAAATTTAAGTGAGATTTCCTTTCCAGACACTTCTCTTGTGTTTACCTATTCTGTGGTTTCTCTACCATGGCACTATTCACATTTGGGGCTGTATAATGTGTTGCTGTGGGGGGCTGTCCTGTGCATTGCAGGATCTTTAGCGGCATCCCTGGCTTCTACCTCCTAGATGCCAAGAGCATACTCCCTTCCCCAGCTGCGACAACCAAGAATGTCTGCAGACATTGCCAAACGTCATCTGGGCTTTAAAATCATCCCCAGTTGAAAACAACTGATCAGTACCAATTAGTTATATAACTTAATTTACCATATGTGTGTTTTCAAAACTGACAGAGCTGAAGAGGCTTCCCTTTGGTGAGTCTCTTGTTACTTGCCTAGTCCTTTGGACTGGTTCACAGGGAATGAGATAAAAGCTGTTTTCTTCTACAGGTCTTGTGTTGGGTGTATTTCTCTTTTGGAGAGATTGATGGACAGGCTGACATAATTACCAACAACACTAGCATGGTGATGAATATATTTTGCCAACTGAGAAAACTGAGTTGATGAGGCTAAATATAATTTGCAAGACCTGCCTCCTCACAAAAAGCCTTGACATTGATGTGATTCTAGTTGTGGGTACATGATTTCATCTTTGTGACCTCATTATAAATCATCATTCTGATGACAGCCATCAACTAACAATCAACAGGAAGGGTTTTAAACACAGAGACAAAGCAGAACACAATTAAAAAAAAAAAAAAAAAAACTTCAGCAACGGAAATAACACTTTCAGGATTTAATGGTCCTCATGGCACTAAAAGTCCCAGCTACTGAGCCTGCCCACCTCCCAACCAGCTTTTCAGGAATTAGAGAAGGAAAATCTGGATTGCATTTTAAGAATAGGAAATCTAACTTAATACCCTTAAATTTAAACCAGCAGACTTAGTGAATATGTTTTCCCAACCTTTAATTCTTCAATCAAGAGAAAACAGCATACTGGAAATCCGTAGAAGGCAAGTAACATTTTTTTTTAGTCCCTGCTAAGTCCAGATACTCAGAAAGAACTTTTAACCTGTCTAATCCTTTAATACTTACAGTGTTTATCATCCTCTCTCTTTCCCTCTTCCCTCAGAGAAGTGAAATAATTTGGTTCAAATCCATGTCTTCTGTTATCAGAACCCACTCTGCTACCCTGCCTTCAGTGAGGATGACCACTTCCCTTGGGAAAGAGATGATCTTTTATACTACACAGCAGCTCTGATGCGGAAGATGTAGCTGTTTCTCTTTTCTTATCTATTGAGAGGCATCCGTCATGCTCTTCTTCTAAAAGGAATGGGACATAAAGATTTCCAACTCTAATAAACTGCTACTGTTTGATTTTTGAGCCTTAATAAGTCCACTTAAGAAACTTATGAGAAATGGAATAATAACATTCCACTACAGTGCATGAAGTGTGCAAGAAAACTCATAAGCTCGTAAAGAGTGAGAATTTATACTTTTGATTCCAAAGAATTAACATCTATTTCCTGTCTGCCACCTAGATGCCAGACTTTGTGCTAGGAGTTTAAGATACAAAATTATAGAAGCATGATATCTGAATTAGTTTCCTAGAGCTGCAAATCACCAAAAATAAGGTGACTGAAAACAGCAGAATTTTTTCTATCACATTCTGCAGGTCAGGAGTCAGTAATCAAGGTGTCAGCAGCACCACACTCACTCTGAATGCTATAGGAAAGGATGCTTCCTTGCCTCCTCTAGCTTCCGGTGGCTCCAGACATTCCTTGGCTTGTGGCTGCATCTCTCTCATCTCTGCCTCTGTCTTGACATGACCTTCTCCTCTGTCTGTGTCTTTTCCTCTTCCGTCTGTTATAAGGACATGAATCATTGGATTTAGGGCACATCCAAGATGATCTCATCTTGAGATCCTTAACTTAATTACACCTACAAAGACTCTTTTTCTAAATCAGGCCAAACTCATGGGATCTCGGGTTTAGTGTGTAGACATAGTTTGGGGGCCACCATTCAACCCACTATAGTCTCTTATCTGGAAGAGTGGAAAAATTATATAGATTTTGTGACAGAAGTCTGTTTAGGAGATAATAAGGACACAAAGGAGTGAAACACAAACCTTCTGGAGGGATTCAAGAAAAGCTTCACAAATTTGTGAGCTTGGTCTTGAAACACAAGAAGAATGAAAATATAGAAGAATAAGTTTGGACTTCTTAAGCAGAACTAACACTCTGTATTCCATCACCTGCAGATGTATTTTGTTTGGCCCACACAATATTTGCCTACACAATGTTTAGATTAATTGAATGAGTTGCTAACATTTAAATCCTGGGACATGTCACAGGGTAATCTGGACATCCTACCTCTTTGGAAAAAGTAGAGTATCTGGCAAATTTGATCTATATTAGTGCATGACAGAAATCATCTGGAGCTGAGTGGAAGTATTACCTTTGGATGGAACCTGTAAGTTCCAGTTTTAAAATATCCTTACAACTGCCCCTCATTTACATTATAATTAGGTCGTGTCAAGTTGTTATTGTACTTGTGCTGTTTTCTTGTAAGATAGAGTCAGGAGGAAAGACAAATTTAATTTTATCCGTGTCTGTGTTAAAAGTAGGAAAGTAAATGATAGAGAGGACTTTGTGATTCAGAAAATAAGTGAGAAAGCATACTTGTATATGCATGGGAAGAAGTATATATATATTTTTTAAATGCAAAGTGCATCTGAGTGAAAATAGAAATTTTTGTTATCACTCTTCACTTTATTCATTTATATTTCCTGTGCATTTTGCTTCTGTGGGCATTTGAGCTTTCAACACTTGCCTTTCATATCTTAGATCTGGGAGGATATATTAATAAGTAGAGAGATTTCTAACATAGAAAATGTGAACTACTGTAATCCTCACTGCTTTTTTGTTGTTAATAGGGAGCTCATATTTGGGAAGAAACCGGATATATTGGCTTGGAGCCAGAACATGCTCTGGGCATTGGCTGTTCCTGTTCCCTCAAAAGCCTGGCCAATTAACCAGAAGGAACTCTGTCTTCACGTGACCTTCTCCTCTGTGTGCTTCCTTCTTCTGTTTTTTATATGGACATGTAACTCTGGATTTAGGGCACACCCAGATCACTTTTCCTATGGTCCAAAACTCCAAAATATTCCTGCATAGCAGGATAGCTAATGGCAACACATAATCATACACTGATCTAGGCCAAAGAATATTTGGGCCTCTTGGGGGCTGTGGAGATTTGGAGTTGTTCTCCATGCATGCTTTCAGGTAAGAAGCATCCAACTAAATGTGATAATTGGCTTATTATGCAATTTACTGTTAGTAGAAATTGGCTTCCCACAGTAAGACCTCCAATTAAGATTTGAGATTAGGATAATAACTAATAGAATTTTTAAATCAGAACGGAGATATTTTTGAATTGCACACATTTAACGTTTGCCAGTTTATAAACTCCAAAATCATATTTGGTGATTAATAGTATACAGTCACCCTGCTAACACTGAAAGGAGATCTGGTAATCCAGTATGAGAGAGTTGTTCTGAAACAGAAATCCAAGAATCTTTCTCTGACAATTAATAAAGACAATAAGGATTCCCAAAGAAATTTTAAATCTTAAGGCTCAAGGCTACAACCTGAATAATTAAAACAAATTCTAGCGAGCTCTGGGAAGATGACAGCATAGATTTTGGATTTTCCCAAATGCCCACAAAAAAAAAAACCCACAAAGGAAATTTTATATATATATATATATATATATATATATATATATATATGTAACAAGGCGAGAAGGTATCCCCATAAAACCCAAAATATAAGCACTTGGGGAAAAAGATACCAAGAGTTACAAAACTCTTATGTTATCATTGGAAACCATGGCAGGATGTTTGAGAACAATAGCTGAATCTGGGAGGAGTTTATTTCACTCAAAGAATGTGTGACTACAGTGGGCTTCTGACAAGGGACATTAGGTGCTGAAGAAGCCCATTCCTTGTAAACTCTAGAAACTGACTAGTTAGCAGTTGTAGGACAGGGCCTCACACTGAGGAATACTGCTGGAAGGGGAAGCAAAATTGGGCAGGATAGGATAAAACAGACAAAAAAATAGACATGAGCCAGATATAAGTGGAAGAGAGGAACAGAGTCAAGGAATCTCAGAAATCAAGGTACCGTATTTTAGATTACTTCAGGAAAACAACAGAAAAGAAAAACTCTAGCTAAACCACATCTCCTAAAAGTTTAGAAAAAATTAAATTCACATAAAGGTGAGCAACAGAAATTTATCAATCCAGATCTCATACATAATTATAACAAGATAGAAAAAGAATAAGGAGCAAAATAATATATCCAGATATCAAGAAGACACAGCAGCTAGACAAAAAAAGATCAAAACTATAATATATAAGTATCCAAATGCTATGACATTAAAAATGATACAAGATATGAAACAACATAAATCATAATTTTAAAAAACTCAGAAATTAGTTGAAAGTAGTAAAAAAAAATAATTAGGACTGAAAGAAAAAGGCATTTAAGAAATGAACACTAAACTAGAAGGAAGTTAAGAGCTAATAAACACAATAAATCATGCCTCAAGAGAAATGAAGGTTTAAATGGAAAAAAGTTAAATTTATTTTTTAAAGCAAAGAAAGTAACTAAAAGGATTCAAGAAAAAGCAAATATTGAAAACAAGCAAAGGCTATATAGCTTAAAAACAAAGGAAGTTCCTGAAGAATAAAAAAAAACAAAGGAAGAGAACAGAAGAAATATTAAAAGTTATAATTCAAGAAAACTTTCCTAAAATTAAAAAAAAAAAAAAAAAAGAATGAGAGCTACATATAGAAAACTTATACTATGTACCAACTCAGAAAAATTCATACCAATATATACCTTAGTAAAATTTCTGGATGTTAAAGAAAAAAGAATGCTTTGGACGATGAGACAATAATAGCAGATGATATATAAGGGAAAGAAAATTAGATCACCATCAGACTTCTTGACAACAACACTTATGCCAAAAGAAAATAGTATAAAATGTTTAAGATAGTTAATAAAAGAAAGTGTGAACCAAAGAGTTTATATTTAACAAAACTGAGTAAAGAGCATAAATAAACTGTGATTAGCATTTAATAATTCAGAGAAAGCCTGAGGCCTTCCTAAAGAAGCACCTGGAGATTGAACTTCAAACAGCCATAATGAAGAGATAGCTACATCACAACAAGTGGTGATAATTAAATATATAAAATTTTCATAGAATTGAGAATAAATGAGAAATACAAGGGAAACAATAGAGTGTATAATGACTATGTGATCTGACAATGTGAATCTAGATAAACTATTAAAAGCAGAATTGAGGATAGCATATGCAAAACATTTAACAGTGTTCAGGGATCACAAATGATTATTTTTTTCATTCTCTATACCCTTCAGAATCAGGATGCTCAATGTGGAAGAAGAAAAATATGTAATTTAGAAGAAATTAAGTAAAAACACTGTGTTCCTCAATTTGAATTGGAAATATCAGTATGAACTCAGAGTTTCTATCTATATGTATATATTTATCTATCTATCTATAAACAATGAATAGCCTAGTAGCAATGAACACTCTGTGCCCAGATGGTAGTCTTGAGAGACTCTTTCTTATTAAAATAATTTGATGCTTCTTGGGAAAAGCTGGCTGAATCCAAGTCTGAAGGAAAAAATACACAATGATTCTGTAACATCTTGAGACACCAGATAGCAAAGAAGCTTTCAAGGACCATAGGGTTACAGGGTTATATAAATAGACTCAGAGACAAGCTTGAAGAGGCCACCACTGGCTACAAATGAGAAAAAATTGAGCTTCAATAAGGATATTAACTTATTGTATATTAACTTATATACATCAATACATCAATACATCCATAAATATATTTAAATCCATGAGTCCAGAATGATTTAAAAACTAGTCATTTTTTTGAACATGACAGGGGACCAATTATCTTGCAAATTAAATAAATGTTATGAACAAATCAAGCATTTACCTTTCCTTTACCATATGAATTGCTCCACTGAGTAAACAAATAGTAAATAAATTAAACAATTTTCTTATAAAGCAATGGCTGTTAAAATGAAAATTAAGTTTTGGAATTATAATACCAACATCTTATAACCTCTAATAAATTAAAGAATCTAGACATTGAATATCACTGGTTGCTAACAACACAAAATAGGATAACCAAGGCATTATGATGAAAGAACAAAGGCATTTATAATTTTACCATAGGGATAGAACTTGAGTCTGATGAAGTCTTTAGATCCAGCAGCTAATTTGGAGTAAATACAGAGATCAGAGGAATATGTTGAACCACATTATGAATATGTAATTAACAAAATTCAAACTGTGGGAAACTTTATAGGTAAAATGTCCTGGGTATCTGAGGGATAAATGATAAGGAAAAGAAAGAGGTGGAGGGGGGAACTATAGCTTTAAAGAGTAAAGATGCCCATCAACAGACAAATGGATAAAGAAGATGTGGTACATATATACAATGGAGTATTACTCAGCCATGAAAAGGAACAAAATTGGGTCATTTGTAGAGACGTGGATGGACCTAGAGACTGTCATACAGAGTGAAGTAACTCAGAAAGAGAAAAACAAATATCATATATTAACGCATATATGTGGAATCTAGAAAAATGGTACAGATGAACCAGTTTGCAAGGCAGAAATAGAGACACAGATGTAGAGAACAAATGTATGGATACCAAAAGGGGAAGTGGGGGTGGGGGGGGTGGGATGAGTTGGGAGATTGGGATTGACATGTATACAATAATATGTAGAAAATAGATAACTAATAAGAACCTGCTGTATAAAAAAATAAAATAAAGTTAAAAGAAAACCAAAAACAAAAAAAATCTTATGCCAAAAAAAAAAAAGCTAGGGCTGTCCACTGATCATGTACTGAGTAGTCCAAATTAATCATGATGGTCCTGTTCCCCTTGCTAGTGATTTGTTTCAGCATGGACAACTAATGCAATTTAGACCAATGAGACATAAGTGTACTGGGAGACATCAGAAAAGGTTTCTTCAGTGTTATAAATAAAAGTAAAAAATAGCTCTTTAAAAAAATTAAAAAATAAATAAAAAATAAATAAATAAAGAGAAATGATATTATCAAGTTTAAAAATACATATACAGATGTGCTGGTTGTGTTTTGCCTGAGGTGAAAGAATGGTCTGGAATATCTTGAAGTCACATGGCATCCATACTGTTACTAATTATAGTTTGACTTCTTTCCAAGCAGTTCAATAAACACTGTACCTTTCTTGAATTAGAAGGTAAGTTTCCACCTGTAAGAATTATTTATGAAAATAGGAATAAAAATTTTTAGGAAAAATAGGAACATATGTTGATTGTAACTTCCTTTGCTCCTCTCACCCACCTCAGTACTTACAAATATTCTATTTCCTTTGACTGGAATTGTATCTGATAGCTTGTCATCCTTCAGGTCTGGGCCTGACACATTAATTTCTGAGACATAATGTACTGACCACCCTTTTACACTTTAATATTTACTAGTTGAAAAAAAAATTGTATTCCTCAGGAAAAGAAATTCCTGTTTTGTTCACTCTGGACCATGCTGTATAGAGTTGACCATGTGAGAAGCAGTTGAAAATCAGGGTCCATAAACTCAATCAGTAGTAATTTGGGGGATCTCATTTGAAACCACCACATATTTTCTTTATCTATGGCATCTGAATATCCATGAGATGTTTCACAAAGGCTTCTCATGACACCTTATTTTAGCAGCTCTGGAAAATGTTTTTCTTTGATGTCCTCCCTACCCCACATACACAGAATCTCAGAAGGCAAATTTTTCATATGCTATAAAACTTACATTTAAAAATCATTCCATCTATATTCTTCAATTCTGTGATAATTTGTTCCGTCATCTTTTTTCCTATATGGTAACATATGAACAAAGAACTTTGTATTATTTTTATAGATCTACTAGTTTGTACGTTTAATGCCAGGTCTCTCCACACATTAGACATTATGGTTCATGAAGACATTAACTATATATAGAATATATATTTTTCTCATCATTAAACCCAGTGCCTAGCATCATAGCCAAGATATAGAAGGTACTTGGTATATATTCAGTAAATGCTCAAGAGACTAAACAAATGTAATTTGTTACTATCCTTTTCTAAGTGCATCATCCAAAGTAAATACATGATTGTAACTCTAATCCAACTAGTATACTGCATAGTCACTGTATGTGTTCCCTTGATCTGGATATTCTGTTGATATTAACACAGCCTGTAAATTATAACATCCTTTATTCCTCTTTTTGAAATAGAACGTTACGAAGTCAGCTCGTACTTAATCTGCAGCCAATTAAATCTCATGTCACATAATTTATAGTCATCTATTTCTTCCCCAACCAACTTTTACTATTGGCATTTTTTAATATAGTGCAATTTGATTGTACTTATCCTTGCTTAATTACGTCTTACATTTTCCAGTCCAAGAATCCAACCTGTTGAGATCTTTCTGAATCTTCTAAAGCATAAACTATCTTTTTTAGTCTTCTAGCAACAGCAGTTTGTCTTTATACAAGGTATCAATGAAGATGCTTCAGGATGAAGCCCTCTACAGAACACTGAGGACCTAAGGTCCCTTTTTCAGATCAATAAAATCAACGACATTCTTCCTCAGTATTGTCAAGTAATCCTACACCTTTTTCCTGTATGGTAATATACAAACACACTTGTTTCTGTTTCCAAGGGTAGCTTGATAAAACTTTGTCGAAAGCTAAGCTGAAGACGGAGACTAAGAAAGACTAAAAGAAAGAGAGAAAGTAGAAATGAAAGAGACAGAAACATTGACTAAATAATTCATTAATATTCTCAGAATGATTTATGTTGTTATTTTTAATAAAGGTATTTTGACTTCCTGTGATCCTCTGTTGTTTATGAGTCCTCATAAACCATTCAGTTCGCAATTTTTTTCTAGGAATTTGTAAAAATCATCAATTCTTTCCCTGGTTCAGAGTTTCTGAAATGTATTCTTTTTTTTTTTTTTTTTCTATTTGAGAAAATATCTGAGTAACACCAACTTTAAGAATTTTGTAAAATACTGCTCTATGGATTATAATACCCTTGGTAGTAAAAGGATAAATCTAGTTTAAAACAAATATTTATTAGATGCTGATTTTGTAAAAATATTAGAAAATTAGTCATCATCTAGTAGATATCACATCTAATAGCTGTATTTATTTGTTCAAAATATTCGTGGAAGTCTACCTATTGGAGGGTTTGATAGTGCCTACAATTTCATTCTTACACTTAATTGATTTTACATGCCTCAAACATTAATTAAAAAAAAATCATTGTAGGATCAAAATAGTCAATTTGTGGAAGGTTGATGAGTGGAACAGACAGCTCCAAAAATGAAAACGTTGATGTTGCCTCTCAAACACTTATGGAAAAAGTACTTACAAACATGAGAAACTTTTTTCATCAATTCTGATAGCTCAGAATTCAAACTCTTACTTCAATTCTAACCATACAACTGTCACTTACTAGATATGTAAATTTTGGCACATTTCTTAAAGCTTTTTGGGTCTTACCCCTCATTTTTATTAATGAGATCATAATACCTTACATAATACCTTACATAATTTTTGGAAGATTAAAGGAAGGTGGCAGATTTAAAGCACCTTTCATAGAGCTTAACATACAAAGACAGCTCAGTAAATGTAGTTTTCTCTTGTAACGGCTTTCACAATGAATGGTTAAGGCTGCGACTGCGCATGGTTTTGCATTTGAACAATGCATCTGTCAATTGTAAATAAGCCAGAATAGAAAATCATAACCTGTATTTTTCTGTATGCATATCTATAATCTTCCTTAAACAATTTTGGATCACTCAGTCTAATTCAATCCAGATTTGACAGAGGCAAAAGAAAAATTAGATTAGGTGGGGACTTATAAATTTCCTAACAGTAGGGGGGCTGTTTTGAGAGAAAGATTTCTTTCAGCCAAAAAAAACAAGTTCTGAAGGAACAATGGGATGTGTGCTAAGACTTGGCCCCAAAGACTCCGAGCTTCATTAATTCAGTCCCTTGACCAAAAACTTGTTAAAATATGTTCTTGTTACTTCTTTTCCACAAAACTCAGAACAGTCTGTAACCAAGTTTATGGGAAATGAAAAAGAGACCAAGGTTCAAATGAGAAAAATATAACAAAACATGGGAAGTGAGAAACCTGAACCGATGTGGTTTATCTATATTTTATAATAAAGAGGTTTAAACCATTGAGATTTTTCTGAGTATCAGGACTTAATAGAAGTAGCTGAAAGGAACATTGCCATTAAAAATGAAGCATATAGTGGCAATATTAAAAATGAGAAGAAATACAGTTTTACCATTCCTTAAAAAACATGTGTCATCCGGCTTGGTTTTGTCTTACCATTCTGGATGATGGAATGAGAAAGAACATTCTTTGAAAGAAACTATACTTAAGCTTATTTTGTTTTGAAATAATCTTTCCATTTTTTAGGGGGAAAAATCAAGATAGATGCCACATTATTATAAAAGTCCTTTGAGAATTTTCTAAGAAACCTCTATAATTCTATACAGTCATACTCTGAAGAATAATTAACAGACTGTTCTCAGGTGAAAATTTAACCTGGCTATGATCAGACTAAGTGGGTTTGATATTCAGCTATATGACCTCCTCAGGGTATGACTGTGGATAAATTACTTAATCTGTCTAAGGCTTAATGCTGTTATCTGTAGAAAGGTGAGAACAATTGTTATTGTGAAGATTAAACATGATAAGAAATGTAATATACCTAGCACATTCCTACCTAACACATTCCTGGTACATGTCCTGTCGATAATAATTATATTTTTAATTGATTATTACATAATAAAAATTATAAAATATAAAAAATGTAATATTAAAATTATTTTTAGTGTTGTTTATTTGGAGCCAGATTGCCTAGTTCTAAATCATCCTGACTCAAACTTATTGGCTGCAGAATCTTAAACAAGTGACAGTCATTTTGTGTCTCAGTTTTTTCATCTGTAAAATGGTAAATATAATAATACCTTTCTCTTAGAGTTGTCGTAAGGATTAAATAAGTTAGGATATGAAAAATGTTCACACATAAAGGCTTAGCACTTAGCATTCATTTCAGACATCAGAAGCAAGACAACCACAAACATTTACAAAATTCAGATGCAGTTGCCTTTTAACAACATAGGGGGAGAGGAGTGGAGAAATATTTCTCTGGGGCCTAAACAGGGTCCGTCATGAGAGCAAAGGTTTAGGGTTTCTGTGTTGTGCTGTGATAGTGCTGAGCACTGGACCCAGAGTCAGGAGTATCCATGACTTCTTTAAATATTTACTGTTTCCTATTTGTGATATGTGGGGCCTCTAAAGAAAGGGATTCTGGGAAAAGACTCTTCTTGCCCAGTCTAAGGGTGATAGTGAATGGGCATTATCCTGCATACTGTAAAAAAGTCTTCATCCATGGCCTGAAAACCAAAACCCAAACAAAATGTGAGGTGGAGAAGGTGGAGACTAAAATTTTCATCGTTTTTAATCAAACAACTAGCACAGTGCTTGGTACAAGATCTCACTCAGTGAAATATTTTAACAAATGAATGAATGAATATTTGGATGGGTGGGCTAATGCCATAATGGTAAGCTCCTACCTTCTATAGAAACTTATGAAAAGATAGACTAGGCTAGCATTCTTATGGGACTTTAGAACTTTATCATATTCTTCCTCACCCCCTCCTTATTTCCCTCTCTAATTGTTATAATTAACTCCATCGATATTCAAAAGTAAGAATTTGTTTTTCCTATCTACCTTCGGTCATTATAGACAGGATATTAATTTTTTTCTCGGTCTGTGCTAGTATATCATTCACAGTTTATTTCCATTCCACAAACATTAAATATACACCTTGATCTACACATATTATATTGCATGAAAATCTGTGTGCATTAATTTAGAGGAAACTTTTTTGTTTCCTATCTGTTTACTGATCAAACATATACAAGATTACTAGATGGCTGGCAATTATAATCTCTTTTAAAATGAAGTCTGGGACAATTGCATTATCTGACATACCATATTTCAGAAATTTTTTCTGAAACATCAGTGACTTTTTATTACATATACATGTGAAACACACAGACACACACACACACACACACACATAATCCTCTAGGATGAAGAAGTATCAGTGATGATATTGCGAAAAACTTTTATAAGCATGTTTGTGTATAACCCATATTATCAACAGAGCTTCGCCAAGAAAATTAAGTGAAACCAGACAACTGTTTTTTTCTGCTTTTTAGAACAGTTTTCCTCTTATAAGATATTCAAAGAGAATAGCTGTCAAAGGTCTTTTTGCAAGTTCACCTAATGTATTGTTTCCACATGTGTTAAAATTACAGTTCACTGCTGACTTGGAGACAAGAGGGTATCCAGTTGCCAAAGCTTTCATTGAAAGGCAGTTTTATTGTTTCACTGTGGAGATATTTGGGGGTAACATTCATATTCAAGAAATTCTAAAATGTTACTTCATTTAAACTGTTGTTTAAATTTAGAGAATCTTTCTACTAATAAAACCTAGATGTTTCATGTATGTGCCTTTGATGTGATTTTAGAGCACATTCTTCAACCTCATTTTGTAGTAAAATTTATAGACTTTTACATCTTTTAGTGTGGTCACAAGAAAGAAAACTGCGCCAATATGAGGCATAAATATCCATTAATGTGCTGCCTACTCAGTGAAAACATTTTGCTTTTTAGCTCATCACCCCTGGTATTTTTAACCTGATGATCCAAAGACAATTACAGATTTTAAATTAAAAATATAATCCAGGTACATACATACGTGTGAATATGGTACACCACCTGCCATTTAAAAGAAAAAAAAAACCACACACACATTGGTTTGTAATTGTTATAGCCAAAAGCTGTTGTGTGTATTTCTCAAATTCCCTCTCTTTGAGTATCTCTTTTTTAACTCCAAAAGTAATTGAGAGCTAAATGTGTGCTGGGTACCATTTCAGACTTTTTTTTCTCTTTCACTCTTTTCTTTTTTAAAAAATGTTTATTGGAGTATAGTTGATTTACAGTGTTTTGCTATTTTCTGCTGAACAGCAAAGTGAATCAGTTATGCGTATACATATGTCCACTCTTTTTTAGATTCTTTTCCCATATAAGTCATTACAGAGTATTGAGCAGAGTTCCCTGTGCTATACAGTAGGTCCTTATTAGTTATCTATGTTATATATATTGTGTGTATGTCAATCCCAATCTCCCAGTTTATCCTTCCCACCCTCCTTTACCCACTGGTAACCATAAGTTTGTTTTCTACATCTGTGAATCTATTTCTGTTTTGTAAATAAGTTCATCTGTACCATTTTTTTTAGATTCTACATATAAGCAATGTCATATGATATTTGTCTTTCTCTGCCTGACTTACTTCATTCAGTATGACAATCTCTAGATCCATCATGTTGTTGTCAATAGCATTATTTCATTCTTTTTATGGCTGAGTAATATTCCATTGTATATATGTACCACATCTTCTATATCCATTCCTCTGTCGATGGGCATTTATGTTGCTTCCATGTCCTGGCTATTGTAAATAGTGTTGCTATGAACATTGGGGTGCATGTATCTTTTTGAATTATGGTTTTCTCCAGATATATGCCCAGGAGTGCAATTGTTGGATCATATGGTAGCTCTATTTTTAGTTTTTTAAGGAACCTCCATACTGTTCTCCATAGTGGTTGTACCAATTTACATTCCCACCAACAATGTAGGAGGGTTCCCTTTTTTCCACACTTGCTCCAGCATTTATTGTTTGCAAATTGTTTGATGATGGCCATTCTGACCAGCCTGAGGTGATACCTCATGGCAGTTTTGATTTGCATTTCTCTAATAATTAGTGATGTTGAGCATCTTTTCATGTGCTTTTTAACCATCTGTATGTCTTCTCTGAAGAAATGCCTATTTAGATATTATGCCCAATTTTTTTGATTGCAATGGTTTTTTTGGTATTGAGCTGCATGAGTTGTTGTATATTTTGGAGATTAATCCCTTGTCAGATGCTTCATTTGCATGTATTTTCTCCCATTCTGTGGGTTACCTTTTCATTTTGCTTATGGTTTCTTTTGCTGTACAAAAGCTTTTAAGTTTAATCAGGTTCCATTTGTTTATTTTTGTTTTTATTTTCATTACTCTAGGAGGTGGATCAGAAAAGATCTTGCTGGGATTTATGTCAGAGAGTTTTCTGCCTATGTTTTCCCCTTACATTTAGGTCTTTAATCCATTTTGAGTTTATTTTTGTGTACGGCGTTAGGGAGAGTTCTAATTTCCCTCTTTTACATGTAGCTGTCCATTTTTCCCAGCACCACTTACTGAAGAGACTGTCTTTTCTCCATTGTATATTTTTGCTTCCTTTGTCATAGATTAGGTGACCATAGGTGCATGGGTTTATCTCTGGACTTTCTACCCTGTTCCATTGATCTATATTTCTGTTTTTGTGCCAGTACCATACTGTTTTGATTACTGTAGCTTTGTAGTATAGTCTGAAGTCAGTTAGCCTGATTCTTACAGCTCCATTTTTCATTCTCAAGATTGCTTTGGCTATTCGGGGTCTTTTATGTTTCCATACAAATTGCAAATTTTTTTATTCTAATTCTTTGAAAAATGCTGTTGATAATTTGATAGGGCTTGCATTGAACCTGTAGATTGCTTTGGGTAATATAGTCATTTTGACAATATTGATTCTTCCAATCCAAGAACATGGTATATCTCTCCATCTGTTTGTGTCATCTTTGATTTCTTTCATCAATATCTTACAGTTTTCTGAGTACAGCTCTTTTGCTTCCTTAGGTAGGTTTATTCCTTAGTATTTTATTCTTTTTGATGTGATGGCAAATGGGATTGTTTTCTTAATTTCTCTTTCATATTTTTCATCATTAGTGTATAGGAATGCAAGAGGTTTCTGTGTATTAAGTTTGTATCCTGCAACTTTACCAAATTAATTGATGAGCTCTAGTAGTTTTCTGGTAGTATTTTTAGGATTTTCTATGTATAGTATCATGTCATCTGCAAACAGTGACAGCTTCACTTCTTCTTTTCCAATCTGGATTCCTTTTATTTCTTTTTCTTCTCTGATTGCCATGGTTAGGATTTCCAAAATGATGTTGAATAAACATGGCAAGAGTGGAGATCCTTGTCTTGTTCCTGATCTTAGAGGAAATGCTTTCAGTTTTTCACCATTGAGAATGATGTTTGCTGTGGTTTTGCTGTATATGGCCTTTATTATGTTGAACATATTATGTTTGTTCTCACTATATCCATGGCAGAGTTAGAACAGTACAAAAGACAAACAGAGCCCTTGATATAAGAGAACTTATATTTGAAAGGCAGGAAAGCTGGGCTAGTAACAAGTAAGCAAATCAATAGGTAGAATACATTTAAAGAATGATAGGTGTTGTTAGGAAGAAAATTAAAGAGGATAGAGGGATAGAAATTTACTTTGGAGGATCCAGGCTTGACAGGTGGGACAGACAGGGAGGTCCTCTCTCTGAACAGCCAGTGAAAGCGATTCCCTGTCCAAAGCTGATCAAGGTCTTCCTCAATTGATTTAGTATTTCTCTAACTTGTATCTTTGACTCCTCCTCTGTGTGGGCATCTAGTATTTTTGCTGCCAAGCCTCCTTTTTCATTCCTCCTGGGAACATCAGTGATTCTAGTGAGATTAATTCCTTCACCATTTCTAATTGGTCCTGTGGGATTCCAAGTCATTGTCCAGCCTCTGGCCCTGTGTGGTGCATGTTGCAGGCATGGTCAATCATATTTCACAATCCTCTAGTCATAGCTGGTGGCCCAGAAGTGGACAGGTGTGCCCAGTGTGGTCAAAGATTGTATGTGCTGATGCTGATAGAAAATTTATCTCACTTCTACGGAATGTAAAACAATATCATTTGGATCCCAAGACTGCCTGAGTTAGCCTCACACCTGGATATCACAGTTAGAGTTAGTATTCATTTTTAAATTTTATCTCTGAAGTTATTTGATATGGAGTCTGTCACAACCAGAAAAATCCTGAATTTATATGCTCACTCTGATGACTTCTTCTTTCCATTATGTAAATATGCTCAAGCCTCTTCTGTTAAACACAACACAAACTACCTTTTTCAATACCATGTCTCATCCAGGTACCATTACTGTCTCTCTGGTTCTCTCCTTATTGCTCTGTCTTCTTCTTCACTAACTCCTTAATAAAATTGTATACTCTTCATGTCTCTTACTTTCTTACTTTCCATTAACCAGTCATATTTCAATCGTTCCTCTGTTCCCACCACAAAAATATGAATTTATTTTTAACAATATCAGTAAAAATGTCCTCGTTGCATAATCCAATAGACACTTCTCAGATATTGCTCTATTTGACCTAAAACACAGACATTTTCTGCCATTGCTCGGCCAAACTATCACTCTGACTTGGTTTTCCACCTACTTCTCAGGTGGCTCTCTCCCTGTTGATTATTGTTTACCTTTAGTATCTGTGTTTCTCTGAAATGCTGTTGCTCCACATCCGTGCACTCTTTGGCTCTCTTCTCTTGATGATTTTTCTCTCTAGACCATCCCAGGCTCTTCCAGGGCTTCAACTGCCACATACTCCAAGTTATTCCCAAATCAATATTTCCCACCCAAACTTGACTTCAAAGATCCAGACACACGTGTAAAGTAGCCTTTTAGACACTGTTTCAAGAAACCCACAAATTCAACATTTGCCAAAATTAGCTTACCATATTCTTCACGAAGTTTCCTCTATCCCATGTTCCCCATCTCAGTAAAGAGAACCCCTGTGTTCCAAGCTGGATACTGGCATCGATGAGATGAATAAACTTATAGAACTGTTCCTAGAATTAAATAACGTATAAAAATTACCTAACAACATACTGCCTGGCCCAAAATGCTCAACAAAGGAGCAGGCAGGAGAAATGTGTTCTAAAGGAATGAAAAGAATCAAATCCATTTAAATACATGGTGATATACATAACATACACATAACTTGTAAATCAGGTCAATGGGCCCAAGACCACACTAACTCATTTATTTAGTGTTTCATTTAAAAAAAAAAAAATCTCCGTTTCCTCAGCATAAAAATCTTCCTACTCCTTAACACAGGCTTCACGAGTGCCTGAAATTCCCTGCTCTCCAAGTGGCATGTCAAGCATTACCTTCTGCTGGAAGCCCCATGCATTGATTACTCCCTCCTGAGGGCTCCCTCAGCTTCCTGTACATAAGAACATTTATCACCTTGTATTGCTATTATTTGTTTATGAGCCTGTCTCCGCTGTAGACTTTGAACTTCTTGAGTTTGAGAGCTCTGTCTTAACCACCACTACATCTCAAAGTTTGATTTGATGTGAACTCTCTGTGAAACACACACATTTTAAATGGACTATAAAATCCTCTCTCCCCTCACTGCAAACTTGTGAGCTGTGAGGCAGTGCCAGAAGAGCAAAATGACTACAGCACTCAACAAGTTGTCTCCGTTGTATTTCACAGCCCTGTAGTAAGGCAACATTTTTTTTTTCAGCTTACCCTGCCGCATAAAAATAAATACATGTAAATGTGGTGCATTTAACAATTCGGTCTTCATATTGAATACCTGCAAACTTGTACTGGGGATTTGCCTCACCATCAACTCAGACTGAGAAAGTTTGTTGTAAAGAACATTTGCTTATCTCATCTGTCTTTGATTACTCTGTAGTTTGACTCCCAAGTGGAGTCTTCTGATTTGAGTTCATAACATGGCTAATGCTGTAAGATGCTGATTGCTTGAATTAAAGTCTCTTTGCTCCTCAAGCCCTTCATATGCAATCACTATCAAAAAACAAAACACTGACAGCTTTCCAAGATTTAAAGCACTCTGTTCAGTGTTCCCAGGTAGGCTAAAATAAGAAATGAGTGAGTGACAGTAGGAAGGTGCATAACCCCAATGAGCTCCCATGACGTGTGTTTTCTAGGTCTTGGTTCAGATTTTTGAAACTCTTTTATAAAATTATCACAATATGAGACTCAACGGATGCAGCCTAAATCATATCTCAATGACCACCAATGTGTCCATGAAAATATATGTATTACTTTCCTATAGCTGCCATTAAAAAATACCATAAATTTAGTGTCTTAAAAACAATACAAACTTATAATTTTATAGTCCTGGATGTCAGAAGTCCAACAACATCAAGATGTCAGAAGGGCTGAATTCCTTATCAAATGCTCCCAGAGAGAATACATTTTCTTGCCCTTTCCAGCTTGTCCACTTTCCTTGGCTCGTGGCCCCTTCCTTCATCTGTAAAGCCAGCAATATCGGGCTGAGCCTTTCTCACACTTCCATCTTTCTGGTTCTCTCTTCTGCCTCTATCTTTCACTTATAAGGACTCTTGTGATTACCTTGGGCTCAAATAGATAATCCAGGAAAATCTCACTATATCAACATCAGCTGATTAGCAACCTTAATTCCCTCTGCGACAGTGTTCCCCTTGGCTACTTAACCTCACAGGTTCTAGGGATTACGATGTGGACATCTTTGGGGAAATGCATTATTCTGCCTACCACAATATGTAAGAAGCATCTTGGTTGAAAGTTGCCAGGTAGGGGACTTCCCTGGTGGTGCAGTGGTTAAGAATCTGCCTGCCAATTCAGGGAACACAGGTTCAAGCCCTGGTCCAGGAAGATCCCACATGCCGCGGAGGGAGCAACTAAGCTTGTGCGCCACAACTACTGAGCCTGCATGCCGCAACTACTGAAGCCCGTGCACCTAAAGCCCGTGTTCCACAACGAGAGAAGGCACCACAATGAGAATCCCATGCACCGCAACAAAGAGTAGCCCCCGCTCACTGCAACTAGAGAAAGCCTTCACGCAGCAACAAAGACCCAACGCAGCCAAAAATTAAATAAGTAAATAAAAGAAAGTTACCAGGTAAAATACAGTATGCACCAATGAATTTAAATTTCAAAAAAAATGTTTTAGTATAAATTTGTCCTACGCATTATTAGTATATATTGAATATTACATGGCACATACTTATAATAAAAAATCATTGGTTATGTGAAATGCAAATTTAGCTGGGTGCCTTGTATTTTGATTTGTTAAATCTGGCAACCTTACCAGGAATAGGAGTAGGTACTGCTGGTTTCTGATCCAGACACAGAAGCACCGTTAAGACCTCAGTGAGTTATTTCCTTGATTTTGATACTTATTACAGTGTTGTATTTAAAAGTGAAATTTATGACTCCAACCTTATGGGAATTGTTAAGTAAAATGTAAAATATCTTTTTGATAGAATACTATATGCCAATTAAAATATTATTTTATTAATTCTCTAATTTGACAGAGAAAATGCATGCGACAATGTTATGGGAAAGCAGGATACAAAATTATATACAAAATATAATTACAATAACATAAAAAAAGTTATCTAGGCCTGTAAAGATACTAGAAGCAAATAGTCCAAAATTTCAAGAGTTTCTCTTTCTTAGTAGGAATGGGGGGGGGATTATTTTAATCCTTTTTTAATTCCTTTCTTCTATTGCTTTCATTGTCCATAGATATAAAACATGTGATATGAGCAGTTAATGGTAAAGTTTATCTTTTTTCTCAAAGGAATATTATTTTGATGATAGAGCTAGTTAGACTATGTTAGAACAAAATAGGGATAATTTGTGTATATGAAATTTATTTACCATTTATGAATAGAAAATATTTCACATTGCATATCATGGTAATTTTGCAGTTTTTCACACCCCATGCTGTCCAAAAGTAAACAGTCAAAATCTAGAGGCTTTTCTTTTAGATTAAGTTTGTTTAAATGTCTTTTGGTTTAATAACACTTGAGAAAACACATCACATTGGGGGTATTTAAGGCTGTGATACAATCACACAGATAACAGCGTCAGGAATCACTGTCAAACAACTCCAATGCCTTTGCTAATTAGCAACATTTGTGAGAACCTGGTCATTTCCAGCAACTTGCTCTTTTGATTAATGTCTTGAAAGTAAAGTCAGCTGTTAATTATGTTAACAACCAATTCCTTGGGAATCATCATAATCCATTTTAATGGACTGACAGTTATTATTAATCAAGCCCAGAGACCTGAAGAAGTGTTATAAATTTGAAAATTCAGCTTACTGGGCATCAGAGGATAAGATATGTACGAAAGCAAAGAATGACAGAAGAATTACCCTCATTTTTTTGATTAAGAAGGTAGTTTTTTGTTTTTTGTTTTTTTAATTGTGTGAGTAGTCCTTTGATTGTACAGTTCAGCTAAGCCTCTTTCCATGATGCAATACAGCCAGCTAGAGAGTGGAAAAGTAATTCAGAATTAGTTGTTTGGCATATTGCAGGCAAGAAAAATGACGTTAGACAGAATCCAGCAAGAAGCATAAAAGCAAACAAAACCTGACACTGTGGGCATAAATTCAACAGAAAGGTCATTGAAAGAAGAAAAGAGGACCAAAAAGAATTTTGTGCCTTCCTTCTTGCCCTCACCCTCTCTCATTTACTACCTCTACTTATTTGTTATTTTAAGTGGGACAAATGGCATCTGAACCATTGATATCATAGGTAATGTCATATGCATGAATTCCTAGTCCTAAAGCCACAGGCTTTAATGATGATAAATACTTGGTACATTTGTAAAAGACTCAAGCGAAAGAATATTAATACAGTCCGTTTCACATTGACAGTTAACAGATCTATATCAATAGCATGCATTCATTCATTCATTCATTTATCCAATTATCTAGCTCCTACTATGTGAAAGGCTCTGTCGTAAGTGCTACAGATACACAGATGGGCAAGAAAGATAAGGCCTTGTTCTCAAAGAGCTTATGGTGCGTTGAAAGGGGTGTAGCAGACACATAGTAAGTAAACAAATATGTCATTCAAGTAACTAATTTGGTAAAGAGAATTGTAGAGAACATTTGAAAGAGCAATGTGATAAAGTTTCAAGGGGAGACAGGAAGAAAGTGTTAACTTGGATGAGATAAACAAGGGAAGATACTCTGAGAATGTGACATTTGCACATAAACCTGGATAGCTAGGAGGAATCAGCAAGACAAACATCTGGGGGAGTGACATTCTGGGCAGAAGGTGCTAGCCCAAGGTCTCTAACGTGGAAAGGGGCTTGGGGTGTTTGAGGGAATAAGAGAGACCTGTGGTCTTGGAGCATAGTGGACACTGAGGTGGAGATACATAAAATTATAACCATAGGCAGCAAAGCCCAGATCTCAGAGGGCCTCCATGGCCATAGAAAGGGAAGATTGTACTGGAAAGCCATTGGCAGAGTACTCAGCAGATTAGTAACATGATCTGAAATCAGCACATTCCTAAGAGCAAAGGTTTTCCAGCGGATAATGGCAGAGATAATGGATGGTATAAACAAAGGAGTTGATTCTCAAATCAAATCATGTGTTTTCTTCATCTTTTGCAACAAAACACATTTAACATTCAACAACAAAACAGGAGTTTGGCTTTGGATTGATAGGCATTAATTTGTCTGGTATTCTTTTCTCCCTGAAACTGATTGATGGTTTCAAAATTTCTCCTCAATTACAAACACCCAGTCATATATCATAATGATCATCTATGTTAATCAGCTTGTCTCTGAAGCAAAAAGGAAGTCTTCTGAGTGTATATTCAACACCCTCATCACAGACAGCATGTTAGGATGTGGGCAAAGACAAGGCACCTCCAGACACTGGGCAGGAACTGTGCCCACCACAGGATGATTCTCCATCTACCACTGCCTCCCTGATGTATTTGGTCTCAACCTTACTCTCTGTCTTTGTATCACTTGCTTACCGTTCAAAGGACTTTGATAAGAATTTGACAGTCTTTTAGAAAGAGCCCTGTGGGAAAGTTTGAGGGATATCAACAAGGGTTAAAGATTAATTCCCAGGGATTAATTCTCATGAACTCCTTTATTGAGTTATGAAGAGGTTGACATCGGGAATCATAGAAGGACTTGTTCTAGATACTTGAGCTAATTTCATGCAGGAATATAACTAGAACACATATACTGAATATTTTATATCATGCACATTCCACTACACCACAGGGCCTATCCTGCTTTATTTTTATGGAAATCCAGGCTCATCCACCTGTTAGCACTTCTAGATACACTGTCCTCCCCTGTTAATGTGAAAAATAAGTCAAACGGCTACCTTAGCCTGTGTCTATCAATCAAGATTTAAAATAGGCAAAAAATTCCTTTTGTAGCTTTCAATATCTTAGGAAAATATCTTATGTAAGATCCTCTCACACACATGCACACATAAAAATACATATACTCAATGCTATATATAAGTTAGAAATTTTAAGCCTTTCTTTGGTTTTGTCATAGATCATTGTTTTACAGGAAAATGAATACAATGGATGAGTCTCAGAGAAATTTTGAAAAAAGGAAAGATGATGAAGCCAATCAAGAAATGATGGGATGGTATGCTTGATATATAGTTGTTCTTCTTCCCCGGTAAGAACAAAATTAGAGTTTGATTGATATTTGAATAATGTATAGGTATCTGGTCAGGCTCTTCTTTGGTACTGCTGGTAATGACTGTGGAGTAGATGAGAGCTAAAGTAACTTCTTTTTCTTGCAGAAGAAAACATAATGACTGGGATATAGGAGTTCTGGCTGCTAATTCCAGCCAAATTCTAGAAGGCAATGTGAGCTAGAGGAAAATATTGGATCACTCTAAGTCCTCAATTATCCCTCTTTAAAATTAGGTGGTTGTAGGAAAAGCTTTCTAAAATTCCACTTTTTTCTGTATTTCTCTGATGTTGCACAAGTGGAAAGAGTTCCAACTGTTCCACTAAGTAGCTCCGGGATTTTGTGCACATCTCCTTCCCTCCCTGAGTTCCAGCCTTTTAATCTATATACATAAAAGACTAGAACTTGCAATTTCCCTTATAGATTAAAAATTCTATGTAATGACTATAAAGATATGCTTTCTGCATTATGTTGTTTTCCTGATGGCAAGATAACTTTGTGCTGTATCTGCCTTCCCAGACCCCTTCCCCATTAGATATATGTGTATAGGGTGAGCATCATATATTGTTATATGAGAAAATACATCATAGAGAGGATAATATATAGACAGTCAAAGAGATATACGTACTTTTTTTAGGTTTGAAAAAAATAACCCCAAAAGATATTGAACCTCTAATTATTCACATGATGTTTTAACCAAATGACAATTCCTGAATATAATGCATGAATAGGTCCTAACGCTTTTCTAATTGCATAACGTTATCTAAGGACAAAAAGGTACATGGGTATTCTCTACTTAAAATAATAATAAAAGCTTTTGTTACAAATTTTGGAACTACAGAAAAATATAAAATATAACTCACCTCTAATTCTATCACCTATAGGCAGTCAGTATATTGGGGAACTTCTCTTCTATATTTTTATATTTGTGTATAATTTGGGTTATAATATAAATGCTTGATATCATATTGGGTAAAAAAGTAATCATTTTCAGTGTATCAAAGTGATTTTTAGTATCTTTTCTTAGAGATCTTCCTTGGCATTAAAAAATAACTTATATATCATTTTTTCTATTTTACATTCTATGAGTCTAAATTACTCAGTTTTCTATTTTTCCATACTTCTAATATTTTATATTATTTTATATTTTAGCATTGTCATATTGTATTATATTCAGTTCATGCATTGAACACTTACTGAGTGCTTTCTACGTGCTTAGAAAAGTGTTAGGTTCTGGGAGACCCAATGATGAATAGTATATAGTCCCTGTCTTTAGAGAATTTACATTTTAGCTAGGGAAGAAGTCATTCAAAGAATGTAACAGGTATCGTTGTAAAAAAATTAATAATAAAAACCTAGGAGAACAGAAGATAGAAAGCACTTAAAACTAGTCATGTTTGAAGAAAAAAAAAAACAAAGAAGTAAATTTAGAACTACATATGAAATGAGAAGTGAAACTTTATCAGACCAAATACATGAAAAGAGCACATATATGTAAATGCATAATGAAAAACCCACCATGATCAAGGAAATGTCTAGAATTTCCCAGACCAGCTCAAGCAAGTGTTCAGAGTGAGTGCCTGGTAATGAGTAAATAAAATAAGCTAGGATCAACTGAAAAGCCATATGGGAATGGATTTTGGAAAAAAATCTAGTAAAACTAATGACAAAGATAACATTTACTGAGTATTAGCTGTGGGCTAAGGACTGTTCTGACTACTGAATACACTAAGATCCCTACTATTACTAGATTCATCTTGTAGAAGAAAGACTGAGGCACAGAATAAGTAACTCAAGAGCAGACAGGTAACAGTGAAGCTGTAGCTTTAACTCAGTGGTGCTTGCTTCACAACAGTGTTCTTCTCACCACCTCTTAGCCAGAATTCCATAACTCCTCTTTGTAGGCCACAGCATGCCTCTCTGTGTGCATCAAAGAACTGTGACAATAGAAGTGAAAAACTCATGCTTTACAAAGATCTCTCTATTGGGAAGGAAATATTTGTTTCTTCCTTTGGCAATCTCCCTTGCCTCCTATATTATGGCATCCTTGAATTACAATAAAGAGAACTCCTTTGATTTATATTTAGCTAAATTTGTTTCCCAGCACATGTCTAGAGAAAGTTCTCTGAAATTGTTTAAAGCTTTGTTTTTTGACCACAGGCCAAGAAAAATGCTTTTTCTCACCAACTTCCCTCATTTATCATTTTTGTACTGGGTCTTCAAGCAAATACACTTATTTCTCCTGTGATATTAACTTATTTATAGTAATGACAATATTTATGTAGTGCCTTCACCCATGAACACCACAGAATGTATAAATAATATTGATCAAGTGCTGAATGTCATAATCTCAGCCGCAAGCCTTTCCTTACATGTGGACCTTGACTAGTAAATAAAGGAGCCACTGGAAAAGTCCACTAGCATTTTAGTGGCATGGTTTCACTGGTAGGTTTACAGAAAAAGGAGGCTCTTTGTGTGTGTTTTGGAATCTTTGACTAGTGATCTATTTATGAGAGCAGGATATGTAAGTAAAACTTTGTAAGTCTCCCTAAAGTTAACCTCAAATCAGAGTCTTCTTACTCTTTCTCTAACTTTATCCAACCGGTGTATTTGTTCCTTTTTGTGGCCCTATATCTTACTGCAGATATAGGGATGTGAATACCTTGGGAAATGCCTAAGAAAAGGCAATGGGGGTGATTAAAAGTTTGGGAAGTAAGTCATAAAAGAAAACCAGGGACGTCAAAGACAAGAGAAGAGGAAAGGATGCTTAATAAATCTTTCTGTTCTGGAAGAGATGGCATACAGATGGAAGCAGTGAATATGTTTCTTCTCTTCTCATTGAGACAAGGGGAAAAAAGTCATGCTAAAGCTGAAGTATGAGGAATTAATATCAGAAAAATAAATAAATAATGTATATTTATATATATATTAAAATGTATATTAAATGTATATACATTAAAATGTATATTCTCTATATAATGTAAATTTTATAAATAGTTATAAAGTATATAAGAAAGGATATTATAGAATCTTCTCTCAAGTATTTTTTTAAACGTGGTAATTTATTCAATTTAATTAATACAATACAGATATATGACTCAAGAGCACAGTACTATGGAGATAGAGATAAATAAGCCATTTAGCAGTTTATGGGGGAAAAAGGGGGACAATATGGAGTTATTATTCCCTGGTTAAGTGTTAAAATAGAGATAAGCAGAAGGAGGGATAACAGCACTGACAGATATCCAATATACAACTAGAAACTGGAGGTTAGAATCAGGAGCTAGAGAGAAATATGTAGGAGTCATTAGGTTATAGGTGATATTTTGAGGAAATATGAACTCTCCAAAGAATATTCAACAAATACTGAGTTTTTGTTTTGATGAAATTAATTATACGATTAGATCCTAGATTTTCTGTTTTGTGATTATAGAAAGAAGTTTTCCCCAGAAAACTCATCTGTACAACTGTTGTAGATCTGTATTTTATTTTTAAAATGTGTTTTCTTAGTTTTTTGTGCAGTAATAAGTATTATCACATAAGGAAAAAATAGTGTTGGTAATTATAAGTAGGATTTATAGAAATGTATACATTGGAAAGCCCAGATAGCTTATGTTGAGATCCTTCTACAGTTCAGCCCATGGGTAACAGATAAAATGGTGATAAAGAATTAAAGGCTCAATATCTTCTCAGCCAAGATCTGATAATCTACCTGGGAGAGAAAACAAAAATTAAAAAGTGCAGAGTGGTGAAAAAAAATATTTTAACACATGGCACCAGAATTCATATAGTGGGAAGGGTCTCCTTAATTTATATGGTTTAAAAAATGGGAAATCTACCTTTCAAATACAAGGGAAAGACTTTGTAACAATAGAGTGTTTGAGAGCTTCTGCAAGAGAACTTGAATTTTTCAGTAAGATGATCATGGCAGCTCAGATCATCAGGGGGCCCTGAAAAAGGTTGGTCTCAGAATGCCGTCTGAAGCCTGCGGCAGTGGCTGGGGCCCTGGCTCCAGCGCAGGGACCTGTGGAAATGTCAGGTATTTAGCTTCCTGTGGGATACTGATGAGCAGAAATCTTCCACTACATACCTCAGTTTTGCCTAAGGAGGTATATGCAAGAACTTTCTTCAGAACTGCTGCACCACTAATAAACAAAAGAAAAGAATATTCAGAGAGGAGAGTTATAGGATATTCTGTGCAGGAAACGTATGATGTAGTATCGGGAAGGGAGGATTACAAGCATTTTGTTCCTTGGTGCAAAAAGTCAGGTGTATATCAAGTAGATCTGGATACTGCTAAACACGATTAGAAATTGGGTCTCCACCTGTATTCGAGCACTATGCATCAGTACTAACCTTGGTGAAACCACACTTGGTAAAGCATCCTGTACTGTTGGGAAGCTCTTAAATCATTTGGAGACTGTTTGGCGTTTTAGCCCAAATTCTTCCTGGCTGCCCAAGAATTTGTATTTTGGATTGTTCAATTTCTTTTGAATTTCACTCACTTCTACACTCTCAGCTTGCCACATTGTTTTTGATGAAGTTGTAAAGCAAATGGTAACTGCCTTTGAAAGAAGAGCGTGTAAGCGGTATGGTCCAGAAACGAATATACCTTGGGTATTAATGTTTCATGAAGTTCATCATGTGCAAAGGGAAAAAGGAAATGTTCACCTACTTATAACTAGTTTATTCACTTTTAGGAAGTGCTTTCAGAAGTCAGAAAGCATTTGTCAAACTCAGCTTTGATTATAAACCTGTACCGTTGAAATTTTTCATTTGGAATATGGAACCACGTGTACATAGAATTCAGTCAAGAGTAATTCAGAGTAATATGTATATTAGCATATTTACAATAATGAATGTCATCACTGTTGCAAGAATACTGACATCACTCTTCTGAACAGAAATTGAAACTGTACATTTAAACCTTTTAATTATCACCTCACCTGAAAGATGTTGGTTGAGATACTCATGCAGTGTGTATTATACTAACCATATCACATTTAAGTTATTAAATTCAGACTATTTATAACTTATTGTCTTTAGGGACTGCCTCATGGCTTAGGATATTTGAGCAATCATCAGATATTTAAAGTAAAAACTTTAACTTAAAAATACTGTTAATGAAGGTTCCCAGGCATTTTTCCTATTTTTAAATTGTTCTTATGGTTAATAGTAGATAATTCAGTGTTATACTGAAGTTAGCTTCCAGATAAAGTGACTTGATTTTTTTTTTTTTTTGATGAGTAGTCCAGAGTTTTAAGCTACTTTTCTCATAGTCTGCAACCCTCTCCCAGATACCTTGACTGCTATTTCAATAATGCTGATTGTGTGTCAAATTTTATCTACAACAGTAGGCAATAGATGAAGATAAGTTTCTTGATATGTCTCAAGCACCATTCATCCTTATTTTCTATTTATTGTGTGTACTCACTTTCAATAATGTATTTCAAACTGATATTTTTGTAAACACATCAATGTAAGGACTGAAGTGGTAACAATACAGTTAATTTGTTTAAAAAAAAAAAAGAGATAGAGAGAATGTGAGTTTTGCTTTTGCTTCTGAGAGGAAAAGGCATGGTCTGGGGGTTGACTGAAAATAGAGGTCCAAAAAAAGGGATGGAAAGGTAGAAACCTTAATTATCTATTAAGATCTATCTATTGTCTATTACCTTAGTAAAGAGAAAGACCAAGAAATGGGTTGTCTTTGTTAATATTGGAATGCTGAAGTCAATTTAAAATTGTTTCTGTTGGTACATCCCTCCTCTATCTTCTAACTAGACAAAATAAGTATATTCAGTGTGACTTTCAAGTGCTGGTAGTAACAGACTAGGTATGCTTAGATAGCCAGTAAAACATTATTTCTGGGTATGTCTGTGATGGTGTTTCTGGAAGAGATTAGCATTTGAATCAGTAGACTGAGTAGAGAACTTCCACCCTCTTGAGTGTGGGTGGGCAACACCTAATCCATTGAGGGACCAACTAGAACAAAAAAGTCTGAAGAAGGGCAAATTTCTGTTCTCTTTTCTTGAGCTAGACATTCATTTTCTCCTACTCTCAGATATCAGAGCTCCTGGTTCTCAAGCTTTTGCACTCTTTGACTTACACCATTGGCTCCCCTGGTTCTCAGGCCTTTGGGCTTGGACTGAAATATGCCACTGACTTTCTTGTTTCTTCAACTTGCCATAACCACATGAGCCAATTCCTAAAATAAATGTCCTCTTATATCTGTATCTATATCTATGTCTATATCTTCATGTTCTATTACTTTTATTTTTCTGGAGAATCCTGACAAATACACTACGTTGCTCATATTAAACCACCTGTTGATCATAACAAAGAAGAACAAGCAAAAGAGGTTTTTTTGCTCAAAGGCATCAAGAAATTAACAAAGAAATAAAGATGACAGGGCCAGGATTTAAGAGGATATTGTTCTGTGCTTGTTCAAGGAGAATTGTCAATTGCAGAAGAGATTGCTGAGAGCCGGAGAGATCTTGAGAAGCCCGTGAACAAGGGGATCTAAAATGTGGAGTCCAAGGCCTATCAGAGGTAGAAGCATGATAAAACTTACTCACATTAGGTGTAGGTAGGTATACCTGAAAGGCTATATACTTAAAGAAGGGATGAAGTTGAAGTAGAAATTTCTGACATGGATGAAACCATAGGGTTTCACTAGAACTAAAAATTACAGTTGATCCTTGAACAACACGGGGGTTAGGGGTGCAGACTCTCCTACCCATGTCAAAAATCCATGTATAACTTTACAGTTGGCCCTCAGTTTCTGAAATTCTATATGCATGGGTTCAAGCAACTGTGGATTGTGTAGTACTGTAGTATGTATTCATTGAAAAAAACCTGTGTATAAGGGGATCCACACAGTTCAAACCATGTTGTTTAAGGGTCTACTGTATTTTTTTTTAAATAAAAGAATGAAATAGAGATCCTGGAACTGAAAACACAATATCAGAAATTGAGAACAATGTTGATTGGCTTAACAGAAGACTTGACAGAGAATAAGTAAGAATAAAATAAATGATAGGTCAGAAGAAAAATCCAAAAAGGATGGAGAAATGCAAAAGAGACAATAAAAGACAGAGTGAATACAGTGAGAAGAAATAAAATACGTAACTGGACTACAAAGAAGATATCCAGATAGCCAAAAAGCACATGGAAAGATGCTCAACATCACTAATTAATACATAAATGCAAATCAAAACTACAGTGAGGTATCACCTCACACCAGTCAGAATGGCCATCATCAAAAAGTCTACAAACTTTAAATGCTGGAGAGGGTGTGGAGAAAAGGGAGCCCTCCTACACTGTTGGTGGGAATGTAAATTGGTACAGCCACTATGGAGAACAATATGGAGGCTCCTTAAAAATACTTAAAGTAGAACTACCATATGATCCAGCAATCCCACTCCTGGGCATATATACAGAGAAAACCATACTTCAAAAAGATACATACACCCCAATGTTCATTGCAGCTATTTACAATAGCCAAGATATGGAAACAACCTTAATGTCCATTGATAGAGGAATGGGTAAAGAAGATGTGGTACATATATATATACAATGGAATATTACCCAGGCATAAAAAAGAATGAAATAATGCCATTTGCAGCAACGTGGATGGACCTAGAGATTATCATACTAAGTGAAGTAAGTCAGAGAAAGACAAATATCATATGATATCACTTATATGTGGAATCTAAAAAAAAAAAAAGGTACAAATGAACTTATATACAAAATAGAAATAGACCCACAGACATAGAAAACAAACTTATGCTTACCACAGGGGAAAAAGAGGGGAGGAGGGATAAATTAGGAGTTTGGGATTAACATATACACACCACCATATATAAAGTAGATAACCAACAAGGACCAACTGTATAGTACAGGGAACTATACTCAATATTTTGTTATAACCTATAAGAGAAAAACATCTGACAAAAATAGATATATATGTATGTATAACAGAATCACTTTGCTGTACACCTGAAACTAACACAACACTGTAAATCAACTATACTCCAATAAAATTTTTTTAAAAAATGTAACCAGAGTCCCAAAAGGAGAGGAGAAAAATAAATGGATCAGAGAATACATAAAGGAATAATAACTAGAAAAATCTACTAATGTTAAAATATCTATCATAGCATCAAAAGATCTCTATATGGCTTCTGATTCCAGATATATTAGTATATTCCACCATATTCATCAACAAACTACAACAAAAAGGACATAGAAACATTTTCTAAAATAACTGGCAAAACACTTGGAAAGTTGCAGAAAAAGAAGACTGTCTAGGAATCTCGATTTGAGGAACAACACAATGGAACTTCCTCTCTGCAGCTGCAGAGACTGTGGGCAGTGCCCAGTCTTTCTCCACAGTTATGCAGTAAGAAGGTAATGCACATCCCCTCCTCCCCAACAATAGAGCTGTGGAGAAAGTTCAGAGACGAAGGAGTTGCAGAAAGGGATTTTCAGACTCTGTATATGAATTCCTGAGCAGACCTCTAAGTGGCTCATGCCTGAAACTGACAAGAAACAATACAGCAAGATTTGAGAACTGAACACTGATCTGAAACGGCACCCAGGATTTGGGTTAGCCTCTGGGAAACGCTCAAGTGGGGCAGACCAAAATAACACTGTAAAGGCTTTGAAAACAATTGACATTTTAATCACAGCTCACAAAAATGGACCAGGGTGTGCATTCTAGATCTAAACATGTTTACTGCCAGCTAAATAGAAGATTTCAATAAGAGCCAGGGTGTCATAGCATAATATTCATATATAACATGTAGGATAAAATCCAAAATGAGTCATTGTAGCAACAACCCCTATAACCTCAGTGTCCATGAGAAAAGGCAATCGGAAAATGCTAACACTGAGATGACACAAATGTTGGAATTATCTGACAAGGATTTTAAAGCATTATGTGGACTCAATGTCTGTGTCACCCCCAAATTCATATGTTGATCCTTAAACCCCTAGGTGATGATATTTGGAGATGGGGCTTTTGGGAGCTAATTAGAATTAAATAAGTTCACCAGGGCAGGGCCCTGGTCTGGTGGGATTAGTGCCCTTGTAAGATGAGGCACTAGAGAAATGCTCTCTTTCTCTCCCTGCCATGTGAGGACACAGCAAGAAGACAGCCATCTGCAAGTCCAGAAGACAGTTTTCATATGAACCTGATCATACTGGCAGTTGGTTTTGGACTTCCAGCCTCCAAAACTGTGAGAAAATAAATTTCTGTTATTTAAGCTACTCAGTTCGTGGTATTTTGTGATGGAAGCCTAAGCCAACTGAGACAAAGAGCTATCTTAAAAATCCAGTAGGCATTTACAAATCCTTTTGAAAAAAAAAAATTAAATTAGAAATCCTCTGTAAAGGAACAGAAGAAATAAAGTAGAGCCAAATGGAAGTTTTGAACTAAAAGATCAAAAAACTGAAAGTCATAACATCCACAGAAGTAAAACATCACTAGTGGGCTCAATAACAGAATGAAGACGACCAAAGAAAATATCAGTAAACTGGAAAACTTATCCAATTGATTCTTTTAATCTGAAAAACAGAGAGATGGTAGACAGAAAAATAAAAAATAGAACAAACCTCAGAGACCACAGAGATCTCGGAAACAATAGCAAATCTAACATTCATGTGATCAGAGTCCCAGAAGAAAAAAAAGCAGTAAGCCTGAAAAAAAAGTGTGTGATATTGGCATAAGAATAGATATACAGGATAATAGAAAAATATAGGTTCCATAAATAGAGCACACATGTAAATTCAGTTGATTTTTGTCAAAAGTGCAGAAGTAATTTAGTGAAGACAGGAACGTATTTCCAATAAATGGTGCTGGAACTAGATATCCACATTAGAAAGTCATAATAATCTTAACCTTTACCCCATATTATGTACAAAAATTACTTTGAAATGGAACATGGACCTAAACACAAAATCTAAAACTATAAAAGTTCTGAAAGAAAACATCTAAAGAAATCTTTGTGACCCTGTGGTAAGCAACTTTTTTTTAAAGGTAGAGATCCAAAAGAAATAAATATAAAGCAAAAGTTGATAAATTATATTTAATCAAAATTTTTAAAAATCTAGTTTTGAAAGACAATGTAAGGAAAATGGAAAGGCAAGCCAACAAGCTACATACTGAGAGAAAATATATGCAAATTTTATTTCTAACAAGAGACATTATCAGGTTGAATAAACAACTCATAATAAGAAAACAAGCAATCCAGTTTTTAAATTAGCAAAAATTTGAGCAACACTTCACCAAAGAAGATACACAAATGGCTAATGAGCACAGGAAAAAGTACTCAATAACATTAGTTACTGGAGAAATGAAAATTAAAACCACAGGAGATATCAATATTCTCACTAGAATGGTTACAACTGAAAAGACTGACAACAGCAAGTTTTGGTAAAGATGTTAAGCAACTGGAATTATTACACATTGCAAAGATTGTAAAATGTGAAAAACACTTTAAAGTACCTGAGAACTACATTGGGTATTTTTTGTAAATTTAAATAAACAGTTTCTGAATGACAGAAATTCTAGATACCTAACAATAGAAATGAAAACATATCCATGCAAATATATGTAAAAGAATGTTCAAAGAAGTTTATTCATAATATCTCCAAACTGGAAACAACTGAATTGTCTATCAATAGGTGAATAGATAAACTGTGCTATTCAGTCAAATTACTATTCAAGAAAAAAAGAGAATAACATGTATGAATCTCTAAACCCTTATGCTGGGTGAAAGCAAAAATACGCAAAAAAGTACATACTGTATTTCTCCATACATATGAAATTCTAGAACACGCAAAACTAATCTATAGTAGCAGAAAGCAGATTTGTGTTTGCTTCACCTGGAGAGACATGGTGAAGATTGATATAAAGGGGGACAAGGAAACTTTTAGGGGTTGTGGAATGTTGTATATCTTGACTATGGTGGTGGATACAATATTCTATACATTTTGCAAAATTTAGCAACTTATACACTTAAATGAATGTATTTATTGAATATAAATTATACCTCAATAAATTATATGTATATATTTATGTATATATATACACACAACTTAATATAAATGTGTGTGTATGTACATGTGTGCGTACTTATTTTTTGCATAGAAAAAAAGAGAGTGAAAACTGTATCAGTGTGCCCTACAGAAGGCTGTTAATAGGAACATTAATTCTTCTAGCATGTCCAGTACTACAATGCACTATTAAAATAAGAAAACTAATGCCCACAGAATCAGATACTTCGAAAATTATAAAAATAGAGTGCATTACATTATCATCAGTTATGTATTCAGTAGCCTCCATAATTTTTTATCTTAAAAACAACTATCAAATGCAGTAAGAAATATATTGTTTAGAGACACTTGTAGTAGCAATTGATGGAGTGAATTTTGATTTTCTAAGGCAAACAATTTTCTCCTGATGTGACAATTTTGTAAAACTGAATTATTATTTTAAGATGCCCTTAAAATTCAAATATATTTTTTATGTGTTATAGACACATATGGAAATAATATATTTCATTTTCTTCTGCAGCCAGAAAGATGGTTATCGAAGTTAATTTCCTTTGTGAGAAAATTTGGAATGATCTCCTAGATTAACTTTCACAAAGTTGTTGCTTCATTATTAACATGGTTATGATATTATTTAACAGGCACATTTTTACATCTTAATTGGCTATTAAGTATAGGAAAAAAGTAACCACAAACTTGAAGTAAATGATACTTGATAAGTGTGTCCTTTAGTGACAATTAATTATTTCAGTCCTTGATAACATTCCCAGGTCTCCAGAGGGAGATGGGGAAAGGCCAATTTCCTATTTTTTTTTTTTTAACATCTGTGTTTCAGTTAATGTTTCTTTCTAAGTGAAATTCTCTTGCTTATTTCATAATCCCTAAAGTTTTCAATATTTAAAAAAAGTAACTTGCATTTCAGAGATAATTTGAGATCTCCAGATCACTGAATTTCCTTGTTTCCTTTTGTAGAAATGTGGTAACACCCTGAGAAGAATAAAGAACAAACCCAAAATATGTAGACAAAATTAGGCATCATTTTTAGCTTGTAGCTAACAATGGCATATACTTCTCAACTCACATTTTTACTTCAAACAGATTTATTAACAAAATTTGAAGGGCTTAATAATTTTCAAAGAAAAATATTGCCTCTGGGAGTCAAGGGCCTTTTGTGTTGGGAGCCAATCCTGTCTTCTGTGCTCCAGATACCTCTCAACTTTCTGGTGAGAATTCTGCAACATGCCGTTTTTATTAAGGTTAAGAATTATGGGATCAAATGTGGATGTAAACCCTAATTAAAAAAAAAATAATAATTAACAATACGTACTTGAAAAACATTTATTTTATTTCCCTAGTACCATTTGTTCCTCATTTGAACAGTTTTAAATTTCATGTAGCTCTGCAAAGAGCATTTTCTATGCTGGCTGGCAATCACGGTAGCAAACCTATTTAGTCTATGCAGTGTCATGTGTTTAGCAAATACAGATCAGAATTCTTTGTTTCTCCTTTCTCCCACTGACTCAGGAAACATCATAAGAAAGGTAAAAAAAAAAAAAAAAAAAGAAATGAAGTAATTTCACCCTTCTCCAACCCATATTTTCTTCTCTCCTAACCCCAGCGCCATCACAAATATCACAAATCTGAGTGTATGTTGAATATCTTGGCCCTTTTCTAATTAAAGGTGGCTGCCTAGTTCCCCAGGCAGCGCAAAAACCCTTCAGGTCCTAAAGAGAAATGACTTCCAAATTGAAAAACTAGTAAATAAGTCAGTTTGAGGTCCAAAAGCAATTATCATTACAAGGAAGTATCTTGTTAAAAGTCTATCTTGAGTTGGCTAGTTTTGGTCTTCCAGTAATTGGAAAGCAGACAGACAGCAATTTTGTTCCCAAACATTCATACAAAGACAATTTATCCATATAGTAATGACATTTAGGTAAAGGTATTTATGCTACAGATGGCTAAACAGCAACAGTGTTTGTCACTTGCCAAAAATCTGGGAAGAACGACATGATTTTATTTTAAACTGCATTTATATAATTCTAATTATACCTACATTACCAGGAATTTTAACTGGTTATATAATACAATTCAATTCAGGATCCGAGTCTTTATTTGATGCAAAGCACTGTGCTTAAGTTCAGAAGAGAGATGATTATCAAGGTGGTTAAAATAAAAAGAATTTAACATTTGCAATGGAAGGAGACAAAACTGCATTATATAAGGCATAAGAGAAACTTTGTAAACAAAAAACAAAGGGCCACAGAGATACAAGGAAGGAGAAATTGCAGCATCTGGACCTGGGAAAAGGGTGAGGTGATGAGGAAAGATTTCATGGAGAAAGTGACATTTGAGATGGTTTTTCCGAGACATTATTTCCACATGCAAAGTTGGGGCAAGAGGGCATTCTAGAAAGCAGAAAGGGAATGGTTAAAAGCTAGGCGATGGAAAAGCGTGGGGTACGTTATGAAAGCTTAAACCATACGGTTTCAATAGAGGAGAGAAAATGAATAAGGTAAAAATAGGCAATGTGTCTTCACAGCAAACTGCTACAAATATGTAAAATTTCCCATTTTTAAGACATGGGCAGCCAATAAATTATTTTTAGCAGGGAGTAATACGATAAGAGCTATTTGGGGAGAAATAAATATATCTGCATGGAGAGTAGTAGACTGGAGGTGGAGAGACCAAAAGTCAGTAAAGCTGTGAATCACCAGAAGTGGCTGAAGCAAGAGAATTTAGAGGAAATAGGGCTGGGTTAATTCTGATGCCCTTGGAATGAAGAATAGGGAGTAAATGTTAAAAGTGTAAATAAATTCTTAAAGATGGTGGAAGAAAGCGTTGGGGGAGGGAGTCATTATGACTCAAGTTTCAAGATCTAAAAATGTGGCAAGCTGCTTGGATAGAAACAAGTGTAGGGAAAATTCAGCTGGGGATATATTTTGAAATGAAGTGGCAGTGAAGATAAGTGACCAAGAAAACCTCTCACTCCCACAGCATCCGCCATCAGTGTTATAACGACAAAAGCACCAAAATTATATTCATTCATTCAAAAGACACCTATTCTAAGAGAGAAAGTAATTGAAAAATTTGTATGCATTTTGGTACATACTTAACACAATAAAAATAATAGTTAATATTTATTTAGGACTTTTTCTATGCCAGGCACCATTCTCAATTATGGAGTAACTTAATCCTCACAAGTATATTGTCTCCATTTGATAGACAGAAGATCAAGGCTTAGTGGGCTTGGGAAATTTACCCAAGGATGCACAGCTAGTATAAAACACAAGCTTAACTGAAATCAGCATCTATTTGTTTCCAAAAGAGTTGCTTTTAGTCTGCATTATGCAATTGAAACCCAAAGGATAACTGAGGGTAAAATGATAACAAGAAGGCATCTTAGATGACTATGTAGCTGAGTCTTAAAGGATAAAAGGAGTCTTTTGGTTTGAAGACAGATAAGGAGAAAGTGCCTGGGAGGAAGGGATTTCTAGGCAGTGAGAGCAGCCTGTGCAAAGGCCTGGAGATGAGAAGCAAGGTGAGTTTAAAGAACTGCCATCCATCACAAAACTTATTATACTGTCATAAGAAGCATCCCCGGGGAAGTGGGCACCATTATGCCATCCTGTCATTACTCTTTGAAAATGATGTTAGAGTGTTATTAAACTAGATCTCAATTAAGCAGAGGCCTTAATTAGTCAGATTATCTCTCGCAAAATATTTTTTAACAAGAAAATAAAAAGATAAGCATTCATCCTTCTTTCAGGCAGAAGTCTCTTGGGCCAGGGCACAACTGAGCCTCAATCCCTCATCTAAGTTTGTCGAGAATATCTGTGAAGTCTATTGACAAAGAAGAAAATAAATTCCGTCACTTTGATTTACTGTATTTTAAAGAAGACCCATGAAAGGAACTATCTGAAGTAAGACATGAGGGACATGGCCTCTTCTTTTACCAGGGTATTTTGGGGTGTGGATGGTAACACCAGGTTCGTGGTCGGGGATCCTATGTCATTATGAGAGGCCATAGGAGGTACTGGTTAAAAACATTGACTCTGGAGAACACCATGTTGGTGTGCATCCTGGTTCTGACTTTTATGAACTCTGTGACCTTTGGCAAGAGTGAGTGTTACCTCTTGCTGTGTAACAAAGTATCCCAAGTTTAGCAGCTTAAAACAACAAACATTTATCACACACCATTTATGAAGGTCAGGAATCCAGGAGATGCTTAGCTTGCCTGGTTTTGGTCGAGGATCTTTCATGAGACTGGAATTGTCTGAAGAAGCAGGAGAATCCAAGCTTGCTATTGTGGCTGTTGGCGGGAGCTTTCAATGCCTCACCATATGGGTCACTTCGTATCGCTGCTCACGGGCATGGTTGTCCCTGGAGTGAGTTTTCAGAGGCAGAGACAGAGAGAAAACTCAAGACAAACCGTAGTATTTTTATTATTTAGCCTTGAGAGGGACATCCCTTCATATCTGCCATACACTATTCACTCGAAATGAATCACTAAGTCTAGCTCAAACTCAAGGGGAGAGATATTAAGCTTCACCTCTTGAGAGGGTACTATCAAAGAATCAGTGGGCATAGCTTTAAACCACTACAGAAAATTACCTAACTTCTTTGTGTGTGTTTCCCTATCTGTAAAGTGGAGATACAATAGTACCTACAGTACAGCGTTTGTATTACTCAGAGTTCTCCAGAGAAACAGAACCAATAGTATGTGCATGGAGAGAGAGATTTATTATAAGGAACTGGCTTACAATTATGGAGGCTAATAAGCCCTCAGATGTGCAAACAGCAAGCTGGAAATCCAGGAAAGCCAATGTATAACTCCAAACAAAGTCTGAAGGCCTGGGAACCAAGAGAGCTGATGGTGTAAGTTCCATTTTGAAAGATGGTATGCTGAAGACCCAAGAAGAACCAGTGTTTCGGTCTGAGTCCCGAGGTCAGAAAAGTCTGAGTCCAGAGGCCCAGCTCAAACAGTTGGGCAGAAGGAGTTCCCTCTTACCCATCCTTTTTGTTCTATTCTTGTCTTCAACTAATTGAATGAGACCCACCCACATTAGAGAGGGCAATTCGCTGTACTCAGTCTACCAATTCAAATGTTAATTTCATCCAGAAACAACCTCCCATCCAGAATAATGTTTGGCCAAATGTCTGAGCATCCCAAGGCCCGGTCAGGTAAATTTAGTTGGTTGCATAATGAGCAGTTGTTACTCTCATTTTCAGATGACACTGCTACAATCCCCTTGCCCTATAAGCAAAATAATTTTTGCATTCATTAATGATGATATAATGTGTTGACTATATTTATGCTTTTCTGCATTCATCGTCACCTTCTTTAGGTGATTTCCTGATAAAATGGAAAAAGACTCATTAAAGTATATTAATAAATGGCCATTATATAAGCCTGACAATCTGGGAGGGAAAGGTCAGACTCACCATGGTGCATGTCAGCTTCATTGGGTTGTTTTCTCCTTTATAAAAGCATGAGAATTTCAGAGCGGGAAGGCAGATATGATATAGGGATACAGAGAAAGAAGAAGCTGGGCAAAGTAGCCTTCGACTTATTTTCCCCAAATTAACTCTCTATCAGAGAGTGTAGAGAAATGACAAAGTGCCATAAACAAAACGAATACGTGAAGCTCAGCTCATGTGGTCTAACCGCTGCTCAGAAGTCTTCCTCTCAGGAAGGTTTGCCTGGGGCCAATTAATTGAACATGAAGAATCTATGCCAGAAGCTTCCTGCTGCACAGATGTTTCTGAATGCCTTGGTTCTGGTCTCTGAAGAGAATATAATCAAGGGAATGTTCCTCCAAATACATAAAATCTCCCCAAATCCCCAAGTGCAGGTCCTTCTTGCTTTTGGCAAGCAGTAAGATGTTTCAACTTTCAAGAGAGAATTGCCTCTTCAGGGTCGCCAGGTTATTGCAGAATTGCAGTAAAACAAAGACAGGCTTCCCATGGAGAGTTTTCAATAACGTCTTGCTGTACACGAGGAAAATGCTTCAACATATTAGCTCCCATTGTCTTCTCTGGCTTTTTATTGAAGGAAAAGGATAATAAAAATAGAGAAAAAAAGGAAACGGATCTTAGAGCAGAAAATGGATAAAGTTATCTTCCAGGTCTTAAGAACAACTTCAGAATACACCTTTAAATTTTTTTAAAATGTATCATGTCATTTGAATAAGGCAGGGCCACATGGGAAACAGAGAGCTATGAAAAATAATTGAGTGCAATGTCTGGTGCATAGTATGTGTTCAATAAATGTCTGGTGAATGAATCTCTTGGTCAGTGAAAGATGAAGTGATGTGAAGCTACATAAATCAGACTTTTCTTGAATCTCCATCTCTTCTCAGATTCTAACTATGCACTTGCAGAGATCTTGAAAAACTACTGACCTAAATGGTATTAACCTTGGAAAGGCATGAGGGTTCATGGGGAAAGACAAGAGGATCTACAGTAGGAGTTCTCTACTTTGATGGGTTATATCAGAATCACATGGAGGGCTTGTTAAAACACAGGTCGCTGAACCCCACCCCCAGAGTTTCTAACTCATTAGGGCTCAGTTGAGGCCCCACAATTTGCATTTCTAAGTGCCCAGGTGGTCAGGTGATGCTGGTGCTACTTATCCAAGAACCACACTTTCAGAACCACTGTTGTAAGGGAAGAAACAATGGTCTGAAATTTCAGAAAGGTGTTTTGTTTTTTTATTTTGTTTTTTTGTTTCTTTTATACCAGGATATACTAGTTCGGATAGTACACACCTTGAAAATTACTGAAACATAATAAACTACATAAATCTACCGCATGTATTTGTATAATCTTTTACAGTGAACATTTGTCATGTATATCCAATTTGGTTCTCAAAAGAGCTTCATAAAATAGAAAGGTCAGTAATTATTATAATGATATTTTCAATAGATGAGAGAAAGCTCAGATGATGTAATAGGGAACATCTTGAAGGCAGTGATCACATCACTGTTATATTAGTATCCCTAAAACTTAGCAATGTGGATAAAACATAAACCATGTTCAAGAAGTGTTTAATTAGTTAATTGAGTTTTCACGTAACTTGTAAACCATTGAACCAGACATCAAACAGAGTCATATGATTCCAAATTTGGTGCCCTTTCTAATTTTCTATAATACTGTCATATCAGAGTATCTCTTCCCCTAATTTCCCTTCTATTTGAATGAAGAGGAGTCTATCGACAGCCATAGAAAAAGCCACAGACTGTAAGAGACTTAAAGGTAGGATCGATGGCATCTTCATCTCCTTCTGCGTAGGAGGATGTCTGACACATAGTAGGCACACCACCCATGACTTTGGAAATGAATTGTGTCTCTATCTTCCCCCCTGGCTACAAAATCACGACGGTATGTATCTGCCATCCCAGAATTACTGGCAGGCCTCAAGCTTGGGAAATAAGTTTCAGGGAAACCACAAGCCATGGAGGAGAGCCACTTGGGGTTTGGGCCATATGGCTCTGGCTTCTTCCTCATAAGAAGGAAGCAGCCTCTTTTAGACCAAAAAGCTTAGGAGGGGTGCCTGCCAATTCTGCTAACTGGCAGCTCCAGACTGTGCAACCCCTGAGCTCGTTCCGCTAAGCTTCCAAGTCCCCAAATGTGTTCAAATCAAGGGAACGCTGTTGAATTGAAATGGATTTCCCCATCGCTGCGAGGGAACAAGGCAAGCCTTAACTTTGACTTCTAAGCAGAGTCCCAGAGGGAGTATGCCTAATTAGACCAAGGATCAAACTCCTTCATGCCCTGCCAGAGAGGCCCACTGAGTTTCTGTGGGCCGATGGCCATAGAATCTGTTTTCTGCTCAAAGTGGCCTGGCTTTCCAGAGGGAAAAAAAAAAATGCATGTTATCTTATCCAAATAATTTATAGAGTTGGATGATGTTTCCTAAATCAGTAATGGTCTAAACTCTGTATTTCTGGTATTCTCACAAAAGGGAACAGCTCTCATAAATGTCCCTTTCATCATATCTATACATTTCACTTGGTTATTCGAATAAATATATGCTAAATAAAGTTAGGCCTTCATTACAAATTATGAGCAACTTTAAAATAACTTCCATAAAATCCAAGCCATTAATGTTTGTTTACAAAATTAGCTGTAATATTAATACAAGCGATAATCACTACAGACCACTGAAAGTTTGCTGAAAGCACTTTCAAACTAAGAATTAGATTATGCTTCTTTAAAGAACTCATACCTTAAATAAACATACAATCATTTTTACTAAAAACTAGACATAATTGTATAAATATTTTCCCCTCAGAAATCTCAGTGATAAAGCAGTGTATTTGTAAATCAAATGAACATATTTGAACACTCTATTTGTATTATTAAACCCCACACAGTGGAGCTGTCTGGACATCTTTATGTCCCAACCAACTTAAAATATCCCAGTTGCTTCAAGAGAAGGGACTAAAAGCCTGGAGATTAGAAGGAGAAATCTCTAGGGGCCAGATGTCTTGAGCCAAGAGTGGAATAAGCAAGAGTGAGAACAAGAAGTGAAGGTTAGAGGTGATCTGTAAGGGGCAGATGTAGCTGATACAACATCACACTATGAGAAAAAGTAAAAAAGAAAAGGGGGGAAAAAAAGGTTCACCAGGGGAACAGAGTCAGAAAGAAGCCAGATGAGAGAAAGGTTACAAGTTAGGAAAACGGATGGGACTGGCATCAAGATATTCAAACGGGGTCTACTGGACAGAGTGACAAACTGTAACTGCTGAATCTTGCCTCTTTTGCGGTCTTAACTCCTCTGATGTAAGAAGACAGCAACCATAGAATGATGTTGCCTAACATCTACATACATAGCTTGTAGCAAACTGTCTTGTAAGAGGAGATGGATTAACTTGACAAATATTTATTAAGCACAAATATACACCAGACACTGCACTCCATGCTATTTATACATTGTGTTCACACTGCTAAAACTCACAACCCAGGGGGTGACAAGCACTTAATACTATTTGAATCCAAGTAAACGTTTTCTGAATTATTAATTGAGTGTCGGCGTGTATGTGTGTGGGTGCATGTGCAATCGAAGAAACCACTAATGGGAATAATTTCAGAAAAACATCCTGGAATAATTAATACTATATTAAATATTCAGCAAAAAAAGGTTGACCACCAACATACTTCTAACTTGATCCAACATCACAGGTTAGTGTTTGAGAATGACTAAAGCTTTGGAGTCAGGGAGTTTGTGTTTCTGTCTTGTTACTATTCTTCGTTGAATCACCTGAACTACCTGAGTTTTGTCCCATCTCACTGATTTGCAAAAATTAGATTAAATGTGTGGAACATAGAAAATATTTATTAAGTGCTCACTATTTGTATAATAAGAAGGCGTCAGTGTCACCTGATGGGATAGCCAAACACCTTATCCATATTCTGAATGGTGAGAATGGAAGGATCTCGTCACTTACTTCCATGGTGGCAGAGGAAGCGTTCAGAGGAGGGACCTTCTCATTTCTTCTCCATACTCTTTACACTTACTTCCCAAAGTCCTCTCCTGTGTGACTTCTTTGCTAGGAGTGGAGTATCTTCACTAATCTGTCCCACCAACATATTCACACACAGTTCAGCAGGAATAATTTCTTAAAGTTTATACACATCACCACTGCAATATCACTTTTTTGCAATATCATTGTTGTCTATAAAACTGATTTTCTGTTTAAGTCCTTCAATATCTGAGAAACAGAGTGTCTCATTAACAGTAAATCCTAGAACTGGCATTCCAGCTCAAGGGGGGGACCAGAATCTCCTTGGTGTGTTGGAATGGGCGTGTGGAGGACAGTTCTACAGGTGTTTATGGAAGCACCTTGGAATAATCTCCTTTGTTGGGGTGGGGACAGCATTCCCTTCAGCAGCCCCATTGAGGCTCACTGAACTCCTTGGAAAGATCTACCAGCCTTGGGACTCAGGTCAGTTAGTGCATTTCTCTGAGCACAGTGTCCTCTTTAGTAAAATCAAGCTAACAATACCTGTCTCGCAGGGTGGTTGTAAGTGCTTACAAAACAAGGAATGGGTAGTGCCTGGCACAGAGCCTGTATGGAATAGGCACCAAATGCATTGACCCTAGAGGGCTCTTTACAGTCTAGCTCTAGACCAAAAATCAATTTACCTCTTGCTTATTCCTTTCATACACCATATGCTCTAGTTACACTTTCCAGGATGACTTTTATGTATCCTCATTTTACTTAAGGATTTTTCTCTGCTTTCTACTCTTTTTAACCTGGTGGGCTCCTATTCATCCTTCATGGTCCAAAACAAATGTTACTTCTTCTCCTTAGCTCTTTTTTGGCTTTACCCACCAAATCACAGGGGAATTAATCCTGGCTTATGTTTCTTGTATTCACATAAAATTTTCTTTATTCCTCTGTTTTAATGTAAATCATAATTTTGGACAAAGAGATAAAGAGACAGATTCATAGATGATAGAAAAGTAGGTAGAAATACAGACAGAAAGACAGACAGACACAGACAGATAGATAGGTATCCTGAGTCACCAAGAGCTCTCTAAGATCAAGAACAATTCCATATTCCTTATTCATCTTTTTTTAAATTAATAGAATTTGTTTTTTAGAGCAGTTTTATGTTTACAGCAGAATTGAATGGCAAGTACAGAGTTCACACATACCCTCCTTCTGCCTCCTACACACACCTTTCCCCCACCAACATTTCCCATTAGTATGGTACATCAGCTATAACTGATGAACCCACATTGACATATAATTTTCAACCAAAGTCCATAGTTTACATTAGTGTTCACTCTTTGTGCCCTACATTTTCTGGGTTTTGATAAATATGTAATTCCATATATCCACCATTACACTATCATACAGAATAGTTTTACTGTCTAAAAGTCCCCCCGATGCAAGAGGGAAGAGATATGGGGACATATGTATATGTATAACTGATTCACTTTGTTATAAAGCAGAAACTAACACACCATTGTAAAGCAATTATACTCCAATAAAGATGTTAAAAAAAATAAAATAAAATAAAAATTCCCCCTACTCCACCTATGCATCCCTCCTCCCTTGCCCTTGAACTTCTGGCAACCATTGATGTTTTTACTACCTCCATTCTTTTTCCTTTTCCAGGATGACATATTGTTAGAATCATTCAATATGTAGCTTTTCCAGATTGGCTTTTTCACTTAATTATATGCATTCAAATTTCCTGTGTATGGTTTTGTGGCTTGGTAGCTCATTTCTTTTTATTGGTGAATAATTTCATTGTTGGATATACCACAATTTGTTTATCCATTCACTTACTGAAGGCTATCTTGATTGCTTCCAAGTTTGGGCAATTATTAATAAAGCCGCTATACACATATGTGTGCAGGTTTTTATGTGGGTATAAGTTTTCAACTCATTTGGGCAAATGCCAAAGAGTACAATTGATGAATTATATTGTAAGCGTATGTTTAGTTTTGTAAGAAAATATCAAGCTGTCTTCCAAAGTGTCTGTACCATTTCGAATTCCCACCAGCAAGGAATGAAAGTTCCAATTGCGTCATGTGCTTGCCAGCATTTGGTGATAATCAGTGTTTTAGAATTTTACCATTTTAATAGATGTATAGTGGTATCTCATTGCTGTTTTAATTTGCAATTCCATAATGACATATGATGTTGAACATCTTTTCATATGATGATTTGTCAGTTGTATGTCTTCTTTGGTGAAATATTTGTTCAGATTTTTTGTTCATTTTTTTTAATTGAAGTATAGTTGATTTACAATATTGTGTTAGTTTCAGGTGTTCAGCAAAGTGGTTCAGGTATACATATATATATCTTTTTCAGATTATTTTCCATTATAGGCTATTACGAGATATTGAATATAGTTCCCCGTGCTTTACAGTAAAACCTTATTGCTTATTTATAATACATATAGTAGTTTAGATCTGTTAATCCCATACTCCTAATTTATACCTCCTCCCCTCTTTTTCCCCTTGGGTAACCATAAGTTTGTTTTCTATGTCTATGAGTCTGTTTCTGTTTTGTATATAGATTTATTTGTATTATTTTTTAGCTTCCACATATAAATGATATCATATAATATTTATCTTTCTGTCTGACTTTACTAAGTTTAGTATTCTCTAGGTCTATCCGTGTTGCTGCAAATGGCAATATTTCAATCTTTTTTATGCCTGAGTAATATATATATATATTTATTTATATACATATTACTGTCATATATATATCACATTTTCCTAAGCCAATCGTCTGTGGGCACTTGAGTTGTTTCCAGGTCTAGGCCATTGTAAATAGTGCTGCTATGAACAATGGGGTACATATATCTCTTTGAATTAGAGTTTTCATCTTTTCAGATATGAACCCAGGAGTGAGATGCCTGGATCATATGGTAGCTCTATTTTTAATTTTTCAGGAACCTCTATATTGTTTTCCACAGTGGCTGCACCAATTTACAATCCCAACAGTATAGGAGAGATTCCTTTTCTCCATACCCTCTCCAACATTTATTATTTGTAAACTTTTTGATGATAGCCGTTCTGCCAGGTGTGAGGTGATACCTCATTGTGGTTTTGATCTGCATTTCTAAAAATTAGCAACGTTGAGCATCCTTTCATGTGCCTGTTGGCCATTTGCATGTCTTACTTGGAGAAATGTCTATTTAAGTCTTCTACCCATTTTTTAATTGGTTTCTTTTTTGATATTAAGATGTATGAGCTGTTTGTGTTTTTTGGATATTAATCTGTTGTTCACATCATTTGTAAATCATTTCTTCCATTCCATAGGCTGTCTTTTCATCTTGTTGATGGTTTCCTTTGCTGTGCAAAAGCTTTTAAGTTTGATTAGGCCCCGTTTGCTTATTTTTGCTTTAATTTATTTTGCCTTGGGAGACTGATATCTGAAAATATTGCTATGATTTATGTCAGAGAATGTTTTGCCTATGTTTCTCTTCTAGGAGTTTTATGGTGTCATGCCTTATATTTAGGTCTTTAAAACATTTAGAGTTTATTTTTGTATATGGTATGAGGGAATGTTGTAATTTCAATGATTTTTAGATCTAGCTGCCTAGTCTTTTACTCATTGTTTAATTGGGCTGTTTGTTTTCTTCTTGAGTGTTAAGAGTTCTTTATATATTTCAGATAACAGTCTCTTATCACATATGTATTTTGCCAAGATTTTCTACTACCTTGTAACTTGTTGTTTTATTCTCTTAACAATGTCCTTTGCAGAACAGAAGTTTTTAATTTTAATAGAGTCCAATTTAATTATTTTTTTCTTTCATGGATCATGCTTTTGGTGATGTTTCTAATAAAAGTTATCACCAAACCCAAGGTTACCTAGATTTTCTACCACGTCATCTTCTAGGAGTTTTATAGTTTTGCGTTTAACATTTAGATCTCTATCAATTTGAATTAGATTTTGTTAAAGGTGTAAGGTCTGTGCCTAGATTACTTTTTGCATGTGGTTGTCCAGTTGTTCTAGCACTGTCTCTTCTCCATTCGATCGCCTTTGCTTTGTTGTCAAACATCAGTTGACTAAGTTTGTGTGGGTCTATTTCTGGACTCTATTCTGTTCCATAGATCTCTTTGTCTCTTCTTCATCAATACCACACTGTCTTGATTACTGCAGCGTTACAGTAAACCTTGAAGTTAGGTAGTGCCAGTCCTCAGACTTTGTTCTTCTCTTTCAATATTCTGTTGCCAATTCTGGGCTTTTTGCCTTTCCACATAAATTTTAGAATCAGTTTGTCAATATCTACAAAATAACTTCCTGGGATTATGGATTGGGATTGCATTGAATCTATAGTCTATAATGTATAATCAAGTTTATCTTTTTCCTGCTTGGACCCAACACAGTACTTGGCACATTTTAGGGGCCTCATTAGTTTTTATTGATACCAGACATCCATTCAGACCAATTAAAGGTGGATAATTTTCTACCACTTCAAAACCCTAAGACAGTAGGTTTGCAGTGGTTGCTCTTGCAATACAATCACTCCCTCTTCCCTCTAGAGTAAGAATAGTGGGGGAGGGAAGAAGTGACCATGAGGAGGAATTGTGTGATATACAGCACAAGGACAAGAAATATTCTCTCTCTGCTTTGCTGATGGTTGTACCCAAACACCTGGAACATTTCCTGCTGTATCATAGGAACAAAAAATAGATATTTTTTGAATGTTGAATGAATATGTTTTTTGGCCAGCGATCAACATGCTGAAGCAACTTCAGTTCCCCAGTACACCATGCTTTTTCTGCATCTAAGTCCTTGCCTGAGCTATTTCCTCTGCCTGGGACTCTCTCCTTATTCTCCCCACTTTCCACTTAACTAACTGTAATTAATCTTTAAGTACCTGCTTACACATTACTTCTTTCTTGTCTGTATCTCTCATGTGCTTTGTTCCCTATTTTTCTTCCAAGGATCAGAACACTTTGTCATACATCAAGTACTCAACATGTAATTCCTGTTTAAAATAATATAGTCCATCCTGTTCAAGGACCTGCTCAATATCACAAAAACACATATTTGTAAATAATTCCTGAATGAGTTTTTCATAAACAGACGCCAGATCTACAATCTAGATTAGATTCTCTAATATGTCTTTGGATGTAGCATTGCACTCATAAGAGTATTTGCATTTTCATCTCCTTGATCTCTGGTGTAAACAAAATGAACACTCCAGATTCAAGTTCTCTCTCTTATTGGAAAAACTGCCTCCAATATAGGAAGGCATCTTGTATCTCGTCACCTTAAAGGCAGCTGTTATCCATTTCCTGAGTGTTCCAGTTGCAGCTTCTGGTCTTCTGCTGAAAGATTTCATTCCATTATTTATAACTCGACCTATCAAATGTCAATGGGAAGAGTCCCTGGAAAGGTGTGTTGCTGTGGTTACCAAGAGCTTCTCTCATCCCAGGAAGAGTCTGCTTTCTGGGGTGCAGAACAGGCTTTAAAATCAGCAGGAACCACACATGCTGAAGTAGAGATGTGTGAAGGGCACAAAGAACTTGCTATTATTTTCAAAGCATCCTGGGAAATGCCAGGAAGGATTCTGGGGTTGTCTTTCAAAATGATAACTTAGGGACAGTTTGAGGCAAAGCCATGAAAATTAAAAGATTTGATTCCGCTGCCATAGATAGAACAGCGACCTTTTATTCCACTGCTATCTTCCCCCACCTCAAAAAATGCATTTTTTATGAGAAAGTCAAATTGGCCTTGTCTTGCAGGCAAACACTCCTCACAGAACAAATGAGCCTTTTTGTTGTTGTTGTTAAATTACAGAAACAGTGAAAGATTTATGATTCTGCTGGACAAAATCCTTTTGTTTTAAATAGTTGCCATTTTTCCATGAAGAAATCAGACACCTTGTTGGTGTTTTCTTATAGTAAACATAAGGTCACTGAAAGGAAACAGGCTAGATGAAAGATCACCACAGTATTAAATTACTTCCATCTGCAAACACTGTAAATCCTGTAGACATAAAAAGAGAAGTTATGGTTAGAGCTCTGAAGTGTCATGTTTTGGACTTGAAAAAAGTCCTTCTGCTGAGGACTTTATTCTATTGCCAAGATTAAGAAACATGAAGTCGTGACGCAGTAACTGGACCATGTCAAAAGCATTCTGCAGTAGAAATCTCATTCGTTCACTGTTTTTCTCAGTCCTTTTCTACTATTCACTTCTTGCTGTATCTAACTTTCAAGTTTATATTGGAAGAGATTGCTATGAATTAGAGTCAATGTCCCATATTATTAGTTTTCAACAGATTTTAAAGAACTTATTCAAAGCAAACAGTTATTGTCTTCCGTTTTTCTTTTTACTGATTATAAATTGTTTGTGCTTGGGATGGAATTCAAAAGGGTATCTTTTAGAAACAAGGTCATTTACACTTGTAATCAATTAATGTTATCCACAGTTGCAATCTTACTAAATTGCATGGTAGTCTTTGAGGAGGACTTAGATTTTTCATCCAAGGTTATTAGCAGTTACTACCAGAGAGAGCTATGATTCCTATGTTCTGTTGACTGTTCAGCATCTGAGCTTCATTTCTAGTTTTGGGAAATCTATTATTGAAAGAATCCAGCCACCAGAGGCTGAATACTTGCTTCGTAATCTCCTAGAAGACAGGACATGGGCATGAGATATCCACACCCAAGTTCTGAATCTGGAAAAAGTCATGCAAAGAACTACCAGCCACCAGTGGTAGTAAAGATGGTGGTGAGAGAAGCACTATATGGTGAGTAGTGGAAGCAGAAGTGGCATCCTGAGAAGGTTATTTCTATAGCATGTACTTTACTGCTGACCCAGTTCTACCATTCAATAGGTTAATGTCCTTGGACAAAGGCTTTAATGACTGCCTCAGTTTCTCCATCTATAAAATAGGGATGATAATAGTCATTATCCCATAATATTGCTTCAAGGTTGGATGAGTTAATGCTCATAGAACAGTATCTGGCACATAGGAAGGTCTTCACTGACATTAGCTGTATAAGCCATTATTACCTTCCTGTGGGCACACAGACCAAACCACGTTCCTCAGCCTTCTTGCTTATCATTTCCAATTTTGTTCTTAAATTAACCAGAACAGTTTTCTGTTGAGCACAACCAAAAATCCTGACTGAAGTCCATCTCTAAGCTGATTTGCATTTTTGTCAAAAAAAAAAAACAAAACACCCTCACACTAAAGACTCATTTTAAGTTCAGAAGTGGGATATTTGTGAGAAAATTGTTTTTCTATTCGTAGAATGCTGTCACATAAAAATTCATTATTTAGTTTTGACAATAACCACCCTGGTAATATTGCCCTATTTATTTCTTCATAAGGTACAATTAAAGGGTGATCCAGTCTCTTGAAGTAACTTCAAGAACTTCTGAAGTTCTTATTCTAAAACTGAATGATTTTTAGAGTTCTGCTGAAAACGGAGAAAGAGGGGGTAGTTTGTCTACTTGTGTTTACCTATGAGTCCTCAAATATGCCTCAGGGAAAGAAGGAAAGCAAGTCATATATATACATATATTCGTAAGGATGACATGGATCTTCAAGTCCTGCAAACATGGGGCAAAGGTGAAAGCCCTGTTGGGCTTTCTTCCACACAGCCTGAAGATATTATGCAGAGATGATGGAGGGAAAACACTAGTGTGAACCACATCATGACTGTCAGGAATCTGGCTCCATGTTTAAGAATTCCAGAAAGTTGTCTGGGAAATAGTAACACCAGAAGCTTCCTTTGATTCTCCCTTTAATAAGATCTCTTCTCAGAGAGTCTGAAGGGAAAGAGAGAGATAAAAGATGATATTGACAAAAGTTCTAGCTGCTTCAAAGGAAATCCATGTGGTTTGCATGCCTTATATAGCTCTTCCTAAAAAAGGAAGACAGCTGTTTGCTGCAGGAAGGCCCAGACTGCTGTGGGCAGTAGCTTCAAGCCACTAATTACAGTTTCAGAGGCATCAGAGAAGGCACACTCTTTAAAATCTATCTCATATCCTTCAATGTCCTTAACTTCTTCTAAGTATGGGCTGCTTCTCATGACCTGAGATTAACCTAGAAGAATCAGGTATTTCCCAACTTCTCCATGGACTCATTATTGTCCTTTTTACTGATGGTGAGTAGAATGTAAGGCTGTTGATGAGCACTTGTTGAGTTCTCACCCTGCACAGAGTACTAAGCAGATGTTGCACACATGTTGATAACTAGTTAACTGGAAAAACAACTTTTCTCCGTCAACAATGGCATGTTGGCACTGCAAGGGCATGGAGAGATTGGAAAGCACCAGAATAGGACTCAGGTCACCTTGCCTCCTATTCCGGCTCAAGTATTAATTGCCTGTATGACTTTAAATGGGACTTCACCCCTCTGTTGTCATCAATGTCCTTACTTAAAAAATGAGAGAGTTGACTGAGATCGTCTCCAAGGTAGTCTCCAGATCTAAATTATACAACCTTTAATTTCAGAGAGAACGTTTTCCTCTCTAAAAACAACAACAACAAAAATTCACAACATTCGCTTAGACTGCATGTTTCAGAAAATAGAATACTTCGACTCATATTTACAATCATTCGCTTTATAACATGGACACATGTGTTGACCTATCTTATGACAAATGTTTTACATATAAAATGTTGGCAAAAAAGTTTATTAATAATATTTAGTTATTAGAGAGATACCGAATCTTCCATAAATATTATACAGTCTAATCATAACAAAAATGAAGATGAAGATCAATAGAGATTATTGTACTTATGATACATTATTGTATCATGTGTCAAGCATTAGTGTAAATGCTTTAGATATATTTACTTATTCAATGTTCAAACTACCCTGGGTGTAAGGCAGAATTATAATTCTTATTTTAGAAATTAGGAATTGAGTCAGGGTTATACAACTAAAATGTGGAGGAGCTTTGAACCATGACACTGTAGCTCCAAATTCTGTGCTTGTAAGCACACTACTATAGCCTTTTAAAGTTAAAGGTATATTTGGAGAGCAGGTTAATCTAACAATTTATTTTGTAAGACTATACCAAAAGAGTTCAAATTAGAATTAGTTCACATTCCAATTGTGTGATTTATTACCTCTGCAACCTGGGAAAGCTATACAGTCCTTCTAATATTCAGTTTCTTCATCTGTAAAATGGGGATACTATTACCCACAATCATCAAATGAGTTTGATGAGATTAAAAATGTAAACTTCTTCACCTCAGTTAACAAAGTAGTTAATTAATTTATTTAGCAAATGCTTATGGAACACTATGTGCCAGGCACTGGTATGAAGGACACAGCATAAACAACAAAAAAAATTCACACCATCATGGAACTGACATTTTTGAAGGAATATAGAGATTTTTAAAACATACAACAAATAACAAGATAATTGCAGATTTTGATCAGTGAGTAAGTATTTTCTCTATCTATTGCTGTGTAACAAACAGGGATTCTGTAAGTCAGGAATTCTCAAAAGGCATAGTGGGGCTTCCCTGGTGGCGCAGTCGTTGGGAATCTGCCTGCTGGTGCAGGGGACACGGGTTCGAGCCCTGGTCTGGGAGGATCCCACATGCCGCGGAGCAACTAGGCCCGTGGGCCGCAACTGCTGAGCCTGCGCGTCTGGAGCCTGTGCTCCGCAACGAGAGGCCGCGATAGTGAGAGGCCCGCGCACCGCGATTAAGAGTGGCCCCGCTTGCCGCAACTGGAGAAAGCCCTCGCACAGAGGCGAAGACCCAACACAGCCAAAAATAAATGAATAAATTAATTAAAAGGGGGGGGGGAAAAACAATTACTAAAACTTAAAAAAAAAATCTCCAATAGAAAAATTCTAAAAAAAAAAAAAAAAAGAAAAGGCATAGTGGAGATGGTTGTTTGCTCCATGGGATGACTTGAATGCCTGAGAGATAAAACAGCTGAGGCTGGAGAATATACTTCCACGATAGCTTGTTTACCTACATATCTCCTGTCAGGACTGAGATGGCTGAGGCTCAGACAGGCTCAGTTGGGATGTGAACATGTGGCATTTCCAACATGTTAAGATTTAAGCAGAGAATTAAGACAGGATGTTATGATACTGAGTGACAGGGGGATTAATCTGAAATGTGTTCAAGGAAAGCTTATCTGAGGAATTAAAGAAATAAAGACCTGAAGATGGATAAGGATCCAGCCAAATGAAGATGAGGGAGGAGAATTCCAGTCAGAGCTAGTGCAAAAGCCCTGAGGAGAGAACATGGAGCACAGTAGAATATAGAATAAGATAAGGCCATTGGTGTGGACAGGGACCAGGTGAAGTGTGGCTTTCTAAGCCAGGTTAAAGAGTAGGGATGTAATTATTGATCCATGGGAAGCCATTGGAAAGTTTTGAGTAGGAAAGTGATAGAATATTAAAATAAAAGAAACAAAATAGAAGAAAATGAAGAAACACAATAAAAAGAACAAGAACAAAATAGAAGCCCACTTCAATTTTTCTCTGACTACATTCACTACAATCCACCACTAGTATCTTCACAGTGGCTCCTAATTACTGATTTTCTTTGCCTCTTATTTTGATCATCTATGAAATAAAACATTTAAACCTTTTTCCTTCTCTAACAATATGCATAAACTATGTTTATAAAATTAATATTCATCTAAAATGAGGACAGAAAATTTAGGGACTGCTGAATATCATAAAATGATATTGATTTCACTCCAAATCTAGACAAAATTTCATTCATGTATTATTCATTTAGGCATCTATTTACTTATCTATCTTTCCAATGATCACCAGGTATTAATAAGTGCCAACAACACAAAAATGATTGTAACACAGTTTCTGTTTTCATGGTATTCCCATGACACAGAGTAATTTTGTTTGTTTGTTTTTTTTGGTAAAAAGTTCTATTGGGACACAAAGGAAGAAAAGCAGTATCCAATACTACAACGTAGAAAACATTGAAAACTATTTATCAAGTTATATGCCCTGGGAAAATGAACTTAAATTAATTAATGTGGAATTTGTGTCAGCTATTTACGTCTTGACCTAAGTAACTCTTGTCATACTCATAGAAAACATTGCATTTGGGTACTTCTATCAAGAGTCACTTAAACAAACTGAAAATGGAAGCCCTCCTTATGTTCTTTCTCTGCAGAATGTTTGTCCATCATCAACAATTCTCAGGAGCTGGATTCCTTCCACATGAAAGGAATTCCAAAACTCAACACATTCCTTAGCTTCCAAAGCGGAACCAAAACTTAGACAATTGTTCCAAATGAATGGTGCATACACACACACACACACACACACACACACACATACAATTTGCAGAGAGAGAACTAGTGAGAAATGCCTTGGTGATTACTTCTTTCAGTTTGCTGTTATCTTTTATCTTGCATCTCACTTGAAAATATCTAGTCTTTTCTAGGTAAATATATTTGTTCAGACTTAAAAGACAATGATTTTAAAGCTAGGATTGACCAAAAGAAATATTTCAAACTTGAAACTCTGTTTTATTGGTTCTCCATAATCTAATACTAGCTTTTCAAATGGAATGCATCATCTCATTATTACATCCACCCCAAAGTCAGGGGTGATGTCAAAGTCTCAAGCTCAAGATCATTAGAAATCAGTCATTCATGTATTATTTTTCTGAATCAGATATTTAAATATTTGGAACTAAGTTTTTTTCTATACTATATCAAAAACACAGCAACAGAATTTATGCCAGTACCCATTCTTCTATAACTTACCTTCTATAACCCACACAGATACCCATTCTCACATTAAATATTTCTATGAATAGTCATAATAATCATGTTATCCCATTTTCTCTCTCTATGGCCATATTACCTAATGGTTTATAACATGGTGTTCAGCGTCAAATATCTTGGTCCTAATCTTGTCTCCACATTTGTCATGTGACCTTGGACAGAACCTGTGTGTCTCAGTGTTAGACTGAGAATATGATAGCTATATTAAAAAACTACTAGGAGGATTTTGTTAGTATACGTGAAATAATTAGAAGTGCTTCAGACACTATTTATTTTTCATCAATACAGTATTCCTAGGAACTCAGTTTTTGGTTTTTTTTTTGTTTTTGTTTTGTTTGAGGAGCTTATTTCCCTTCTGAGTGTCCTTGTCTACTTTTTTATTTCCAAAACTAGAATTGCAACCTCTCATCCTTGAGAACCTACCTTTATCATATCCCATAGTTAAAAGCCACTGACAGCGTCCCACAGAAGTTCAAGTTTTTCCTGCAAATGAGAGGAACTGAGGAATAAAGTGAGCGGGGAGGCACTCTACCATTAGATGTTCAGAGTCTCCAGAGGACTAGGAACTCTGTAATATTAACCCGTGGTCCATTGTCATAGAGGTCTATGACCACATATCCTAAAGGCTTTCAGTCCATGCATAGATTTGTCAATTTAACATTAAGGCCAGAGCAATGGGAGAGATAAAAACATAAAAATAACTCTCTTGACTCTTAACAGACTTTCAGGTGACTGTGTGTAGATGAAGGGCAGGAAAGAGAATGATATATCAACTACTTAAAAATTATGTTATTAGTTATCTTCTCAGGGAATCCTGGAAGAATGAGAAGCAGGAAAAAATAGGCTTGTAGAGATAGGAACAGGGTAAGGAAAATTAAAATATCAGATGAATAAAAAGATTTCATGAACTAATCTGTGGATTGTGGAACAGCAGAAGGACTCTAGATGGAGAGGTAGGGAGGTTGTGATGGGAGCGAATTAGGTCTCAAAAATACAAATGGTGCCTCATTTAGGAGGGTCAACACTACAAACCAGGCTCTCTTAGCTCAGTCATTATGGTGAAGACCAACTTAGAACACAAAGTCAGAGCCTGTTATTTTGGTGACAGCTACTCTGACCCTGTTCAGGATCCCAGAGAAGTTCAGCCACTCCTATTTTCAAACCAGATTTCAGGTTTACTTTTTGGCAGCCTGTGAAGTACAAGACAGTACCATACAATGTCTTCCATAGTAATGTTGACCAGGATAAAAACAAGTTGGCTAGGAAGCCAATATTTTTCTGGGGCTAGGACATAATTAGTCACTAATCACAGATTAATACATGTGGTAGAGATTTTGAGAACAAACTCTCCACCAAAGCTTGTATTGGTCAACAAAGATGCAATAATTGAGGCTTCAGCTCCACACATTTGGATGGTCTGAAGTCAGATTCCCAGTAAAGAAATTAGTCTGTTATCACAATTTACCTGCCTAAATTTGAGATCATCAGTAGGTCATCAACCAAAACATCCTACTTCAGCTTCTGTGTCCTCTTCTCAGTCTTCTAACTGAAGAACAGGTCAAGAAGTGGGTTGCCAGAGCATGTACGTATTTGATTTATCTATACATTTCTAGTACCCAACACAATGTGAGCAGAGGGAAAGTATTCAATGCAGTTTTGTTGACTGAGTGAATTAATGAATATTCAAATTGATTGTTGAGAAGGTGAAAGAAAGAATGATTCAGTGACAGACTGAATGAAAATACAGTGGGTTTGTCAAAGATCTTTGGTGAAATAATGAATAAATGAATGAGTCAAATAATGAGTCATGCATTAATTCCATAATAACTGTTCCTGGTACCAATTATGCTATGGAGAAAAAACTCAGCTCTTTGTATAGTTAAGTCAGGTGCAGTCAGCTGACTTCTTTTGTTAAGCATGTGTTGGGTTCTGCTTATTTTTCTGTCTCATTGAAGAAAACTTTGTTGTAGAAGCTAGCTTTAAATCGATCCTTGAGGAAGACCATCCAAAAATAGCCCAGCATGAGAAGTCCAGCATGCTGTTTCTTTCACTTCCCTAGGTTACTCCCTTATGAAAAATATTTTGATTTAGTTGGTTCATTTCATGTGATGGCAGTATGAATGATCACTTTATAGTGGACATCAGTAAAAGGATAGGAATCTACCATTAAGACAGAGTGAAACTGAAACTATTTTAGCCGCCCTCTGCTTTCGTTGAAGATAAATCATTATGATGTCAGTGCAATTTGAAAGAATATTAAATCAGAGGCTGAAAATACCTAGCAGTTTCAACTCCCTCATATCACAAGGACTGGATTTTCACAAACTCTAAAAATTAAGATGATTTTCTCCTTCTCAAAATCCAAATGGCATTTCTGTACCTAGTTTCAGGACCCACTGAGGGAAAAAAAATCCTCTTAATTTATGATGGTTCTACGCTTACAATTGACTATGTAATTTGGTTTTCTTCCAGATGCTTTCCAAATATAACTCAGATACATAGAACACACAATACTCTAAACACTCACCAAAGAAGGAAACAAATACACAATATTAAGTATATGACTTCTGCCTTCATGTGGCTTTTAAGGCTTTTCCATTATACTCTTAGAGGATTGCCACAGAATTTCTTTTCAGATCTCTGAGAAAAGTGTTCAAGGTGATGGGAATTGGAGAAAAGAGAAATTAAGTCTACCTTCCTTAGAAGAGTATACAGGGGTTGAAATTTGTTGCATGCCTATTTGTGCCAGTACCTGTGCTAAGCACCTGTGATAGACTAAATAATGAGCCCCCCAAAGATGTCCACATCCTTACTCCCAGAACCTGTGAATATGTTGTTTATACATCAAAATGGACTTTGTAGATATGATTAAGTTAATGATCTTGAGGTGGGTAGATTATCTTGATGGGTCCAATGCAATCACAAAGTTTCTTATAAGTGGAAGGTAGGAGACTAGAGAGGGGAACAAGCAATATGATGAGGGAAGCAAAGACTGGAGTGATGCAGCCACAGCCAAACAATGACAGATGACAGCCTATAAAAGTTGAAAGAGGCAAGGAATGAGTTATCTCCTGAAGGTTTCAGTTGAAGCATCTCTGCTGACCCCTTGATTTTTAGATCTGTAAGACTGATTTTTGGACTTCTGATCTCCAGAACTGTAAGAGAATAAATGCATGTTGTTTTAAACCACTAAACTTGTGATCATTTGTTACAGAATTAATAGGAAAATAATTGAGTATTTTTGCATTATCTTATGAAGGATTCATAACACTACAATGGAGAAATACAATCTCCGTTTTATAGGGACACCCAAGGCTTGCAGAAGTTCACCCACATTCTCATTGCTAAATTGTAGTGGGGTTTGGACTTGAATCCAGACTTGCCAGACAATAAATCCTATAATTTTTCAACAGAACTATGTGACCAATAATTTGGTCCAGATTTTCCCTTCTTACCTACCAATATCAACCAGATAGATTGTTCATGCATATGAGTTACCTAGGAGTACATTCTGCCCCATAGACCATTATTTCGATTGTTTGAATACTATGTTGTGTGGATTATCCTGAAATATTGCTTTAATTTATAGTGTCTTCCTTCACCAACAAATTTTGGGATTATTTGCTTTGCGAGAAGAGAAAGGGAATAAACAAGAAAGTGAAAGTCAGGACAAACCTCACTGTGTGAATCGTGACCCAGAATCAGTTTTCCAGCAGCATCAGTCTGGAGGAATGCATGGAGGGCTTTTATTTTTCCTTTACAACTTCGGCAGGATGTTCCTCCAACACCCAGCCCCTTCTGCAAAAAAACACCAAAAAACAAAAAACTGGCTTTGAGGGATGTTTGTAGAAATGATTGAAATGGATCCCTACTCCCTGAGCTACCAGGGAGCTGTCCATAATGTCTCTAAGGGCAGGTTGGCTTTCTTCCAGGAGAGATGCTATCTGATTTACTGCAGTGCCTACCGTGATGCCTGCATGGCCTTACTTCCCCCCTGACCAGTGAGAAACATCTGCAAGAGAGTGCCTCCCTTGGCAGTTCATTTCAGTGGGAGAGAAGAGGCCAGCCCAACAGCTGTCTTTCTTATCTGTTACTGATGTGCACAAGAGTGCGTGTTTCTTGGTTGTTGTTTGTCAGAGGCTTTCAAGCATGTACGTCATTCCTGTCCTACTCCTTGTTTAGATTCTTCTGCAACTCATTTAGGATCCTCAAAAAATAAAAATAATGCTCCCTTCATGTTGCTCAACTAGAGGATGTTAAAGCAGATACACATTTTACAGATTAGCCCCTCCTAATATATTTCCACTGTTTTCAGTATTAAAATGAATTCATGGGGAACAGAACTAAAACACGTGGATGTATAGCATTTCAGCCACTATCACACAGGTGATGAGACTTATGGTCTCTGCAGAAGTGAAATCAGGGTGCAAAGAAACGCAACAGCAACTACTGTTTCCTTTATATTTTTCTCCCATCAGTTTTCCTACTTCTCCCCCTGCCATCAAATGTTTTCATTCAGAGTGAATAAAGCAGTCTTCAGCAACTTTTTAACTTATACCTTGCCTGTTTGATCACTTCTAAACTTGGCTTATGAGAAATTTGGGGGGGGGGAAAAGTAAAACAAAACTCTAGAATAACTATCTCTAACCTATTGTTCTTTTCTCATTTGTGAAATTCTAGTTAGCTACTGAACAGAGGAGGAGTAAAAAGGAGAATCTGCAAAGCATTTTAGGGAAAGCTGGAGGAAGACTTTACAAAAATAATGTGAATTTGGGGAGAATATGCTGGTGAGAAATATATAGAGGACAGAGAGTACAAAATTTTAAAAAAATTTTTACAAATGAGAAAGTACCATTAATTGCTTTGATTCCTAATACTTAAAATATGCAGAGGGAAAATTTGTGAAGAGAGTAAAGATAATCAAAACATACATGCTTATGTGCATTATAATTCAGGTGTTTCCATAACAACTGAAAAGAAATAGAAATTGAAGATCGACACTGATTTTTCCAGAGAAGAAAAATCCAGTGAGGTGGAGTTTGTTAGAAGATGATTCTGGAACATTTAATGACAAAACCATGACCGTTTTTAATCAAAATTGAAGAAGATGATAATGCGTACCTTTGAGTAAGACTTTGGAGAACATGCTGTGAATAAACTTATATTATGTAGCTTGAAAGTTTTCAACTCGTCCATTGACTTCTTAATAGAACAAAAAACTACTTTTACCTGTTTTGCCATGTCATAGACATATCCATTTAGGTCCTACTGGACTATATTTAGTTGCCTAGGTAGCATCCACAGTCCCACCTGGACCCCTTATTACATTCTTACCTGGTGAATCCCGATCCATTTTCTCAGTCCCTGTTTCAAACACAACTTCTTGCATATAGAGGTCTCTCCCTCCTTAGAGACCCAATATATGCTGTAACAATATATCTCAAAGATAGTGCTTAAATAAATCTACCTTGAATTATATTTATCTATATACTTATACTTTCTATTGGTTGGCAAACTCCTTGAGAAGATAAATTATGCCATTTTTATCTTATATCATCTCAAGTAGATCCTACAACGCCTAGAAGAGAGATGACAAAAAATAAATATGTATTGCAAAATGGTAAATTCTTAGATTTTGTTTTTGACTTTTCATTACCTAATTACATATATATTGTTGAGTGTAAGACAAGTGATGGAAAGGAGCAACTAAAAATAATAATAGCCACTTTTATTGAACTATTATGCTCAAGGCTCTATGATAATCTATTTGTTACCTCATCTAATCCTTGCAACAATTATTCATTCTTTCAAGAATAATTTGAGTACCTACTATGTGCAAATCCAAGTATACATCACATTCCTATTTTGCATATGAGCAAAATGAGACCTAGAAAAGTTAAGGTCACAGAGCTGTAACTAGAAAGAACAGGATTCAAACTTCAGTATGTTTTTTGTTGTTGTTGTTGTTTTTGTTTTTTTGTCTGTGTTGGGTCTCCGTTTCTGTGCGAGGGCTTTCTCCAGCCGCGGCAAGCGGGGGCCACTCTTCATCGCGGTGCGCGGGCCTCTCACTATCGCGGCCTCTCTCGTTGCGGAGCACAGGCTCCAGACGCGCAGGCTCAGTAGCTGTGGCTCACGGGCCCAGCTGCTCCGCGGCACGTGGGATCTTCCCAGACCAGGGCTCGAACCCGTGTCCCCTGCATTAGCAGGCAGACTCTCAACCACTGCGCCACCAGGGAAGCCCTTCAGTATGTTTTAATCTCAACCTCCCAATCTTTTTATTAAAGGACCTAATTAGAAATAAACTATTCTTAACTGAAACAAAGCAAAGAGAAGATAACTTGAAAATTTATTCCTAACCCATCACAGGCACATTGATTTATATTGCCTTTCTAAAGACATAAAAGGAAAAATATTCTGAAACATCATTCAAAAATGTCTATTGTTTTTAATTTCTGTTCAACTGCTAGAATATATTTTACATACAACTCATTCTAAATCCTTAATAAACTATTAGACAATCCCGTCTGACAACTAAGAAAGAAGAAAATGTTATCACCGTTCTCTGTGGCTAATATTTAATGACTTTGATATTTTGTTTTAAGACTTTTTCATTTACATAACAGAAACCCAACTCCAACTGTCTAAGCAAAAGGAAAAATAAAGAAAAGAGATGGTTTGTTGGTTTATGGAACCAAAAAACAGTCCAAGGTAAATTTGTTTTCGGCACAGTTAAAACCCAGGGGTTCAAATGCACCGAGTCTTGGTGTCTCTATTTCCCATTCATTTTTTTCTCTCTCTCTCTTAATCAGTTTTTATCTTTTTTTTTTTTTTTGTCTTCACTTTGATCACCTCTCTCTTCATTCTTTCTCAAACAAGCTCTCTCTGAATTTAAGAAGGTGGCTACCAGCAACTCTAGAGTTACAGTCAATACTCTCAGCAATAGCAAGAAGAAAGCAAGCCTCTTGTTATTTAGTTCAAACAAAAGCCCATGAGAATGCAGTTGATTCTTTTCATTTGTGTTAGTTATGTTCCATAAAGTTGCAACAAACACTGAATTAACACATATTGAGCCATTGTTCCTAGGCAAAATACAGAACTACAGGTTTAATTTCTCGTGAGCCTCTGGTCACAACATTCCCATAAACCAATCAATGCATAACCTTGTTCTATGTATGTTTCTGTTTAACCCAACCTTATTTAGTATGTATTGTTGATGTATTAACATTAAACTCATGTCTAGCAGCACTACATCTCATACTTGAATGAAGCTTATCTTATGCACATATTTTCTCCATAAGGCATAATATCACAGCCTTCCTACTGCTGGGAAACCCTTGGCAGCACTTCAGCTATGGCTTGGGGTCATTTTAAACAGTAAAATTACCCAAAAAAAAAAATTTTTTAAGGCACAGAAATGTGAAAAAAAAAAAAAAACCCCACAAACCTTGGCACTAGATAGACCTCAAAAACGACACTTGTTTACAATAGTAGAGCTGAAACGAAAAGTCAGAGCTTCACCATGTTCAACTTTAGCTGGGAATGTATACATTGGGTGACTTAAATATTTTGCTGTTCTGAGCTGTGAATGACTGGGAAGTCATTGTGCATGTTCGTTTGGGAATTACAAATACTTTTAGCAAGTAGAAGTGTTCACAAGTACAAAGTCTATGAATAATGGGGATGGACTCTTAAGTCTTATTGGCTGTGTCTGGCTAAGCCTGAGTCACCTACCCGCTCCTGGACCAAAAGAATGATGTTTGTGTCCTCTGAGCAACATGGACAACTGAGTCAATTCAGGATGGTTGCTTAGGGAATATATTGGGTTTGCCAAAAGGTTCTTTCGGGTTTTTCCAGAAGATGGTACCCGAACGAACTTTTTGGCCAACCCAATAGATGGGATTAGTGAAAGAACGGGAAATAGGAGAATGGGCAAGGAAAAATATCTAGATATCCATAACACTTCCTCTCAACCTACCTCTTCCCAGGTAAGAGAGTTCTTAAGACTTTTATCATTTTAAAATTCTCTCCCCTTAGCTTCTAGCTTTCTTCATGTGTAATTGATTGGCTATATGTCTAGGGATGCACGCAGAAAATGTATACCCTAGGTACTATTTATTAATAAGTATAAAACCATCAAACTATCCCATATAATAGTATATATTTTATCAAAGTTTATTCATAACTTTCCTTAAAAGGTAAAATTTATTTTGGGATGATTCTGTCCTAATTTCCTTTATTGGAAACTAATAACTGGTAAAATTACTGAGGAGTAGAGTTTTTTTCTTAACTTAAAATAATTGATTGCCATGTACTTATGTCAGGCCAAATTCACCTTTATTTTTTAAAGAGAGAAAAATGTTTATTCTGCCTTATCGTGTCTCAGATCTTACACTTGTTGCATTTATAAGTGTTACTTTTTTTTGTGATCAGAAACACTTCTTCTCAGATAAGGGAACTGAGGCTCAGCTTAGTGAAGTAATTTTACTCATTTATATAATGATTCAGTTAGTGCTTATTGAGCATCTTCTTAATGTGCTAGGTCTGTCGCTGGTGTTGGACACTCAGTGCTCCCCAAAATGGAGAGGTAAACAGAGGGTTAATTAATGCATTCACTCAAGAAATAATTAATTCATAAAAGTATCCTTATGCTAACATTGGACCAGCTCAGAGGAAAATAAAGGCCCTGCTTTTATAGACGGTGTAGTCAAGCAAGAAATACTTCAGCACAATATGAGAAGTGCTGTTCCAGAGGTGAGCACAGTTCATGTCAGTAGCCCACATACAGAAGCAGAGATGAGGGTAGGTATAGAATGACATTTAGTGACATCTTGAAGGATGAGCAAATGTGTCTGAGGTGATCAAGACTTTTGGAAGTCATTATAGAAGCGTACTAATATTTGGTTGACTTTAGTCCTTTGGACACATTGAAGATGGTATTCCTCTTTCTTATTGACCTCAAGCCCTGTGAAACGTGGGTGGGAGAGGTATTTCTAGCAAAAGCTTTGAGAATCAGCATGCTGGGGGAGCATCGGATGCGCGCATGTACTGGGATCAGGACTTCCCATGGGAATTCAGGGCTTCTTAACCACTGCTCATCAGAATAATAGTTCCCTAGGATATTAATTAGTATTTTGGACAAAAGGGTTCTGAGATCAAATAAAGGCCAAAATCATTCTGTTAAAGTGGTTAAATGTGTACCTTTACCACCGTATTTCCTGGAATTCACAATATGCTAATGAATCTTATGAAGTTACAACAGGAAGATCAAATACGTAGCACATGATTTTACCCAGCTCACTAAATCCAATAGATACTTTCCAGTCCTTACATTATTGGACTGCTGAGGAATATTTGACACTGTTGCCCTTCTTTCCTAAGATGTTTTGTTTCACCCATTCATCCAAGTACTAACTCTTACACTAACTGTGTACAGATCACGTGGCATGTGCTGGGCCCTGCGCTGATCACTGAAGATAAGGCAGAAACATATAGGTGAGATCCATTCTTTCATGGAGCTTTTGTCTACTGGTGGAGATAGATTTTACACAGCAAAAGGATGCTTAATTAAGTTCAAGGTAAGTAATCTTGAAAGGGAAAATCTTATAGCCAAGGAGATGGGTCTATCCGAAAGGATGATGAGATAGAATTACTGAGGAGTAGGCTGAATATGGGAAATAAAAATTATATTAGCATCCATAGTGACTAGTCCATAGTGTCTTCATATTTTTGAATGATTGAAATAATTATGCAACACATTTTACGCTCAGTACTCTCCCTTAAATCTTCCGCAATTTGAAAAGCAATACCCTGATTCACAATTTTCAAACTCCCTAATTTAAAAAGCAACACCCTATTTGAGTGATTTTCAAACTTTAATGTCAATAATGGATCATCTGAGCATCTTGCTAAACCTCAGCAGATCTAGGGTGGAGTCTAAGGTTTTTCAATTCTAACGCTTCCCAGGTGAGGCTGATACTGGTGACCCCTGGAATATACTTGAGTTGCAATGTCCTAAGCATTGACTTCAGACCTGGACATACAGAGCAGAGTGAACTCAGCATATTTCCTTCTCTATCAGTGGTTCTTGTAATTGACTGCCCATAAAAATAATCTGGAATGTTTTTTTAAAAAATACACTGTCTATAACCCATCTGGAGATTTGGAATCAATTGATCTGGAATAGGGTACGAGCACTGAAAGTCTGAAACAGCTACCCTTGGAAGCCTAAAGAACAGCCATGGCTAAGAGTCAGAGTTTTTATATAAAGGTACACCTCTGGATTGCTTGGAGTTAAATCCAGCCACCTTGCCCTCTCCCCTCACTCCTCCAGTCTCTGGCAGGCCCTTACTTACTTTGCTCATTAGCCCAGCTCCTGCACAGATGGTGTGGGTGGGCACGCTGATGACTTCCTTCACCATCCGGCTGCTCACTGCCTGAGGGTGCAGCAAATAAATGGTCTGTGCAGGTGTAACGGGAAAGGAAGCTGGTCTTCTCTTGTGATACAGTCTATCAAAATCAAACCCCTTTGGCTGTCTTGGAAGGAAGTATACTTTGTCATGTTCGTATGAAAGAGAGCAAATGACACCTACATCTATTTACTTTTCTTTCTTCTTCTTTTTCCTTTTTTAAAAAAAAATCCTCCAGATGTTCATAAGCTTGGCATTTAATATCCCATGTTTGACCTTTCAGTCTTCTGCCATCTGCCACAAAGGGTGTTTCAGCAAGCTAATGTGAAGAGGCATTCGATAACAAATTAACTCAGTTGTGACACATTTTTATGACTCTAGTCAAGGTAAAAATTCCACCACCAATAATAAATGAAGCAAGGGTTCTCACGTATCTCCAAATTTTCTGATACCATCAGCATCCTGCCACCATATGAAGACATGATTATATCTCAACATAGCCTGTTAGGTCTTCCTCAAATTATACCCTTTCTCCCTTTCACTGGTACCAGGGATGGCCTACTTCTTATTTAGAAGCGTAACTGCATTTGTCCTATAAAGAGGTAAGAAATTTCCAGAAAATACATCAGCAGTAAGATTAATAACAAAATATTTATATTAATATTGAATATTAATATATTAATATTCAAGTATAAGTTAGCTCAATCACTCAATAGAAAAATAATGCAAACAAGTTCACATTTTAGGGAAAAGGAAAACAAAACCATAAGAACAAGAAGAGTATTGCGTCTTCCTCTGATAATTGCACTTGAGACCATCTGCTCATAACATCCATGTACTAGTAAAGGTCTCACTGATAGTTCATTGCTAACATTGTCTCATAACTCCTTTTTTCTATTTTTTGGTCAAAGCTTCCTTCCTTTTAGGCTGGGAATTTTTATATTCCCTACTCGTTCTTTTTCCCCAATCCCCTGATTTGTCATTCTGAGCAATCAGAGATCTCACTAGGTGTATTTATTTTTGCTCTTCAACCAGCACATAGATCTCCTTCACTTTCAAATGGGTGCTGATACAACTCTCACCTCCCATATTCAACTTGAGGACAAGTACATTTCCAAATCATATATCTGGATATACAAGGAATTTAACCAGCGTGAGGACTGTAGGGGGTAGGTGTGTACTAATGAGCCACTGGCCCATTGGGTGTAAGGAGAATAGTTCATGAGAGTGAGATCTTACAGACCTTTTGCTATTCAGAAAATAGTTTCCTGGCAGTAGGATGGGGGTGCTAGTAAAGTTTCCAGGTTGGCCCAGAAAATAGTTTCCTGGCAGTAGGATGGGGGTGCTAGTAAAGTTTCCAGGTTGGCCAAGGAATAGGGTCTCTCAGTTCAGGGTTCACCACTGATATATGTGAGTCTTTTTCTTAACTCTCAAGCCTTGTTTCTTTCAGAGTTTAGAACCCGAGCTGAAGACTAAGAGTTCCTCAGTCATCCTCTGTCTGTGCTCTAGTTAGTGGGAATTCCTCCTAGAAACCAGAAAGGTGTTGATTAATATTCTTAGTTTGCAGCTCAATTGCTATTTTGAGCATTTTTAGTGGGACTTAATGTGCAATTAACTGGTAAATTAAGAGTTGAATAAAGCATTGTTGGGAGCATCTGTATTAACGGTTATCAACATAGGACATGTCACTAACCGTTGATCTGATAATGCCCATAAAGACTGGAAAACACTAAGAAATTCTTCTATAGATTTTCAAAATAATTAGTTGCCTCTCCATGAAAAGTCTCAAGGAATTCTTCCTCTGAAAGGACATTTCTCCCACCGTGTAAACTCTCCCTGGACTCATCCATCCTTCTGAAAATGGCTTCTATTCCCCTGAATTTCTCTGTAGTATCCTTTTGTCCAGTTGGGTTAGCTTATTGTATTAACATAGCTTTATATATACAGCTTGAACTAGAATAAGGATTTGAATCTGGATTTGAATCCTATCGGATGTGTGTAACTCCGGACAAGTTTCTCATTTAATTATTCTTCTGTGAAATGGAAATAAGAGCACACTTTAACTCATAATGTCATAATGTTGCTATAATTATTAAATTGTAGAGGTATAGATACATCACCTTGTGAGTCCTAATAACCATCAGCTATGATCATTATTATCATTGTTATTATTATATTTTCACACTATCTGTGGCACAATCATTGTCTTAAATCTTCAAAAGTCCAGCATGATTTTGAAACACATAAATAAAGATTGTAGCAATTTAAAAGATTAGTCAACTACATTTCTTTATATGGAGGAAGATTTTTTTAATGTGCAAGAAAATAGTACACATACTAAATGCTTAAACTACTTTTATCAAAAATGAAAAAATTAGACAGATATAGATTGATCAATGAATGCACACATACATACCACCATAACTAGGAAAATGTTAACATACTTATCTCTGCATGCCAAAATTATTTGATTTTCTTGTTCTATAGTTCAGGATTCTCCTACTTTTTTCAGTTTAAGTTACTTTTGGAATAAGATAAATATAATGTATGTTACTTAAGAAAGAAATAGCCTGATTGTTAGATATACTCATTGCATTAAAAATTTTATCCCAATTTTATGGTATCCATATCAGAATCACAACACCTCCACCAGGAAGCATGATAAATTTTTTAAACTGTCAAGCCTCTACAAGGAAACTCTGCAAAGCAATGGCCCTCTTTTACACCTGTTCTTCTTTCCCCTGAACAGGTCAGGACCCTCTAGCCTGCTGACGACTGCCTGATTCCCTTCAGAAGTATTTCAAGTTCACCAGTTATCACTAATCAGTGTTTACCCCCAGTAAGTGTCCCAAAATGGGGATTTATAATACCAAACTTTGTCTGAACCAGACTCTCCACAAGTGATAAAATCTCAGTTCTCTTCAATGTTCTTCTGAAAACTTTCAGAACATCTTATAGGGATAGTCCTTTTGTTTTTAGATTCCTCATGACTACTGAGTGATTCACCCTTTTCTTTCTCTTCTATTCCAGTTCTCTTCGAGAGAGAAGATACTGACATGGACAACCAGAGAGCTCATGACTAAGGCACAACTACCCCTAACAAAGTTGCCAACAGCCAAGTTCAAGAGGTTTGTGCTCATGTGACTGTGACACTGTTGCTGCCACCTTGTTCCATTGATACCGCTGGTAGTGTGTCATGTCCCCAAGGCATGGCTGAGATTATTGAGACAACATCCTCTTGTAAACCACGGTAAGCGGATTGGCTCAGAGACCCATCTGAATGCTGGTTATTTTGCAGTTCTAAGAAACCCTGTCTAGTTCTGACCCACAATTTTTATAGCTTGTATACTTCTTCACTTTCTCTTCTTTAAGGATAAATTATTCCTGGACAGCTTTTGGATCCCTCTTCTAAATAGTTTCCTAACAGTCACCTTTGCCACCACCAATCCTGGCCAACTGGCATACCAGATATTTCTAATTATCAGGGAACATCTAATAAATATCCATTATAGATGTTCCTAAAATTAAGCCAGACTAAGGCAGTGGTGCCTCAGTCATGAGATTTTAGATAAACTAGAAGTATCCAAAAGCCCAGTCATCGGTACAATCTTAAATTGCATCAGTGTAATTGGAGTTCTAAAATGCACAGACATGGATGGTGTAGTTATTTATTCATTCTGGCGTGGTGTACCAGAAAGAACAGTGAAGTGAAAAATCAAGAGATGGATTAGGGCCTATTGGTCCCTGAATTACCTTTATAAGCTTGGGCAAGTCTCAAAATTCCTCGCTCATTTGAAAAATTAGGGAGTCAAACTCAAAATCTCTAAGGTTTTTCCAAGGTTCTTTTTAGGTCCAAATGAAAACACTTTAAGAGACCCTGTTTTGGGGGAGCAGCAGTGAGAAGGTGCTTGACAACAGAATTTAGGTGCTGTTATTTAATGCATCAGTTTGCATGATCTGTGTTAGTATAACTAAAACGAGGAAGCTCACCGCCAGCCAGATGTTGTATGACACACTTTCAGATTGTTGTTTCAAAGTCTGTAGGTGGAAAGAGGCTTTAACATTGCTTTCAAGTTATGTTTCTATCTATACAAAAGAAATAGGTCTTCAAAAGAATACCAAAGTCTGAGAACTGTCGCGATGAAATTTAGGAAGGATTGCAAGCAAAACAGTTCAAGAATACAATATAAAGTAGAGAGCCAAATTCAGAGAAGAAAAAGACATTTATAAATTTAGTAAGAACCCTCAGCCACTTTTTATTCAATGAATACAAATATATTGGAAAAAAAAAACAAAAAACCTCCTACTGAGTTTCAAATTACATAGACAGAGAAAGAAAGAGAATATATGAGTTTTTTTTTTGCAGGCCTTCTTACTAAGGTAAATGCAAATGTCACTACAAAATGGCTGTGTTGGTAAAGGAATTATGCAGACTATGCGCATTTTTTCCCCCAGCATATACTACTGAATTTGAAAACAAAACTGCAATTACAATTCAAGTTGAAGAATGAAAAATTTTCCTACCTGGAAACAAGATTAATCTCTTTAATTGACTCTGATCAGAATAAAGATTTATAAGAAGAAAATGTAATACGCTTCTGATAAGAAATTAGGGGTGATGAATGGGGGGTCATTAGCATTTTGGGGATTCCAGGAAGGCATATGTTTCAAGATGAAGTAACCTTTATTGAAGCAAGATAATTTAAGAAGTAAACTTATTAGCTAGATTTGAATTTATTTGCAAAGTCCTTAAACTTCCTAGTAACAAAATCCCAGTTCTTGCAGTGTTACAATAGCAATTTAGAACAAGTTCTTCTTGCCTTTATTAGGTACTTAACAAAAACACAGGGTAGCCTATAAAGCTCCATAAAAGCAGGGAGAATGTTGTTTATATTTTCCATAAAGCTCTCAGCTCACTATGAATGCTAACTGGATGCTAAATCTGAGTCATAAAAATGCCTCTGTAATGAGTACTAAAGAATTCCCAGAGTAAGATCATGCTTTTGCAACCAGTGTCAAACATCAAACTCTCCTGCCTTTGTATCAAAACGGTTCTCAGAAGCTCTCTGCCCATAATCCTTTATCATCCACAAACCAAGCACTCAGTAAATGTTGATTAAATTAATCTGAGAGTTTTGTTGAAAGAAGATAGTCAAGACAAAC